>NC_056523.1:11392839-11452431 GCF_019175285.1 Sceloporus undulatus
TTGTCCCTCTTTCCACTTCCTCCCCTTTTAATATAATAATAATGGTAAATAATACATTATATTCCCCTCCATGGAGCTCAGTGCAAAGCCACCCGTTTGGAAACGAAGTCTGAGTCCCAACTGGGTCCCTCCTCATTACATCTGAATATGTCTGGTCTATTGGGATGTATAGCTGTCTCTGCCCCTCCTCCCCTTATAATGCAATAATGATCATGATGTTAATATCAATGCTACTATCCAGTGCCTCCTCCTCACTCCTTTCGCTGTGTCTGCTGCGCTCCTCCTTCTCTGCATGCTCTCCTCCTAAGAGTCCCGCGGAGGAGCCTCCATTGCGCCAACGATGGAGACACATACAAAGGGCACTTTCGCACCGGGGAGAAATACGGAGACGCACCGGAAGCAGGCGGAGGAGAAGAAAAAGGGACACCCACTTCCGGTCCCACACCCCACACACGCAGGGGCCGCTCTAGGCGCAAGAGCTCTGTGGCCTCAACCCTTAGGAGGAAAGAAATTGGCGCAGGCGCAGATAGGTTCTCTCATGAAGGAGGGACTGCTTGCCACAGAATGCTGCCCCCTAGAGGTTTAACCACCACACTGCAGGATAAAAGCCGTTTGAAAATGTGGGTTCTGGGATTTGTAGTACGAGGACCCACTACAGCCCACAGTGTATAATAAAAGCAGTTTGACAGCACCTGTAACTGCCATAGCTATTGAATCCTGGGATTTGTAGTTTGGAGGGGCCCCAGAACTCACACTGTACAATAAAGCAGTTTGGGAGCAGCGTGGAGTCCTGGGATTTGTAGTCTGGGGAAGCACCAGGCAGAATACCTCAACTCTGGACTTACCTCTTAGAGCTACTTTTGGGGAGCTGAATTTCAATTCCAGAGGTAGCATTAACAAGCGAGAGTGAAGTTACAATATTAGTGCAATGATGAATGGTTTCTAGCCACTTTCAAAATGTGCCCCTCCAGAGGCATTTTTGGCTGTTGTTGTTGTTGTTGAGTTGTGTGCTTCAAGTTGTTTCTGACTTGTGACCACAACCGTATACCAACCTATCTGGGATTTTCTTGGCAAGGTCTGTTGAGAGGGGCTTGCCATGGCCTTCCCCTGAGGAGGCTGAGAGAGTGTGCCTTCTTGCCCAAGGGCACCCAGTGGCTTTCCATGGCCGAGGCGAGACTCGAACTCTGATCTCCAGAGGCGTCGTCCAACACTCAGACCACTAAGCCATGCTGGCCCTCCATAAAACTTCTCAGATTTGACATCTTCCCCTTTAACAACTCAAAAAACATAGCAGGAAATGGAAAAGCAACAGTAACATACTGTGATTACAGCATATAATTCCCAAATCATACAGGTATATATAGCAAACACACACCGAGGCTCTGAAAAGAGCTTCTGTTTCAAGAAACCTTTCATCGTTCAAGTTATTTGTGTGCCTTCAGTTGTTTCCGACTTCTGGCAACCCAAGGCAAACCTGCCATGTGTTTTTTTGACAAGATTTGTTCAGAGGACATTTGCTTTGCTTGAGAGAGTGTGACTTGCCCAGATTAGTATTTTTTCTTGCACTGAGTAGAATCTCTTTTTAAAAAAACATGTACGTATATTCAATGTTTGCTCCAGAACTGGTTGTATTTCCAAGCCTTCTTAGATTTCGCTTGATTCCAAAGGCTCTGAATTTTTTAATTCAACGTTTTGTTTCTGCTATACCAGGCAATAGGCAAGTGTTTCTCAGGATTCCAGTCACATCTGGGTTACTTTTAAAATGAATGACTTAAACTCTGTATACATTGAGTTTCCTCTAGCCAGAATTCTGAAATCTGAAATATTTCAAAAACCAAAACTTTTCCATGGGTGGCTGAGATAGCGACATCTTTGCTTTCTGATGGTACACCAGCTTGGTTTCAGGCACAAAATTATTTTAAAATATTGCATAAAATTTCCTTCACCAAAGCTCTAGATCAGGGTAGGCAACCCTTTGGCGGGGGCGGGTTGCTGTCCCCAGACAACTGGGGGGCCGAAGCCAAAAATAAATATTAAATAATTTTTTTTAAATAAATAAATAAATAAATAAATAAACCAGGACAAATGTAGGACAAAATTTTCAAATGGAGGGCACCTTTAAATAAAAAATGGAGGACCCGCCAAAAAATTTGCTGATTTTAAAAAAAGTTAAGATAAATGCATGTTTTCTGAGGCTTCTATAGACAATTGCCCCACCATGTCCCTTGTGTGAGTGGACGCCAAAGGCCCCGGCGGCAATTGGCAGCAGGACCGGGCTGGGGCGGTCCCAAGGCCTCGCCGGGCCGCATCCGGCCCGCGGGCCGCAGGGTGCCTACCCCTGTCTAGATGAAACATAAATCATAGAATCATAGTTGGAAGAGACCGCAAGGGCCATCCAGTCCAACCCCTGCATGCAGCGCAATCTAAATATCAAAGCATCCCTGACAGATGGCCATCCAGCCTCTGCTTAAAGACCTCCAAAGAAGGAGACTCCACTAAACTCCGAGGGAGTTTGTTCCAATGTCGAACAGATCTTACTGTCAGGAGGTTCCTCCTAATGTTGAAGTGGAATCTCTTTTCCTGGAGCTTGCATCCACTGTTCTGTGTCCTGTTCTCTGGAGCAGCAGAAAACAAGCTTGCTCCCTCCTCAATATGACACCCCTTCAAGTATTTAAACAGGGCTATCATATTACCTCTTAACCTTCTCAAAATATCTCAGTATATTTACATATGCAAATAAACTTTATATAATATATACCTGTTATGGCAATTCCAAAATCCAAAACACTTCTGTTTTAGATAAGGGAAACTGAACTTGCACTTCTTGCTATATTTTGTTGTATAAATATTGTTATATGGCTATAAATTGCATTTATATGTACTGTAATAGATTTATGTTTGAATGAGAACATGAAGAGTTACTTTAAAAGTGTGTGTGTGTGCGGGTTAGAACTATAAATAAATTATAACTATAAATGTAATTTATAGCCAAAATTATATGTAATTTATAGCCATATAATTATGGCTATAAATTAATTTATAGTTATAATTTATTTATAGTTCTAACCCCTCCCCAACACCTTTCAAGGTAACACTTTATATTTTCATTATTCAAGCACAAACCTAGTGTTACTTTGAAAAAAGAAAAGAGATAACACACATTTGAATGATACAAGCTACTGGTCTATGGTAAAAAACATATCTCGGTAACCTATGGCATTAAAAAGAAACACACACACAACCACAGAATAGAATAAAAAGTAATTTTATCCATAGGATTAATAATAGTATAAGAGAATACCTTAATAGCAGAGCGGCACAACAACATGCCTAGCTCTGTCTTCTCTCTAGCGACAAATACCCCAAGGAAAAAAATGTGCGGAAATATTTTATACACTTTAAAAACTACCCTTCAAATGCTGTTTTTAAAAGAGCGCCCTGTTCTGCCTCAAAAGAACCAGCTGCTCAAAGACCTCGTCCGACAAGGAATGTCTTTTCACCGTCGCGCCATTGCACTCTGCACAAAAGAGGCGTTCCGCTGCGGCGCTGGAAGGCATGCCGGTGTTGTACTGGAGGAAGCTCTGCATGACCCGCGGAAAGGCATGGAGGGAGGACACTTCCCGGCTGGGGCACTTCAGGTAATCCCAGACTTCCTCATCGGCGCTGTCCACTGCTGACTTTTTGCCCCGGGGCCGGATGTTGAAGAAGTCGTCTTCCAGACTGTCACTGTCCTGGTCTTTCTCGGAAGACCTGTCATTTTCCTCACTAACTGTGCCCCTTATTTCAGCCTTCACCAAAGCTTCCATCATGTACCTAGTAGAGAGGAGAAGGGAGGTGGAAACTGAAGTTAGTACTTTTACACTGAGCTGGTTGAACCATCATAGTGGCGCATTGAGTGCTGGACTACGACTTTGGGAGGTAAGGCTCAAATCCTACTCAGCCACTGAAACCCACTGGGTGACCTATTTTATTTTTTATTTCATATTATTTTATTTGGATCCCATTGTGGGAGAAAAATCCATGGATGCCCAAGTCCCATTAAATACAGTGGCATAGTAAAATGGTGCCCCTTATATAAAAATGGCAACACAAGGGTTTGCTTTTTGGATATGTTATTATATATATTAAAATATTTTCACATATTTAAAAAATTTTTCTCTGATGGTTGAATCCGTGGATAAAGAATCTGTGGATATGGAGGGCTGACTACATATTTTCTATTCTTTGATAAATAAAAAGTGCCTTCTTGGCAGTGCCATCACGGTTGTGGAATTTGCACCTCCTGCAGTCCCAACTGGAACCAACATTGGGATACTTTTGGTGTTGTTGTTGTGTGCCTTCAAGTCATTTCTGACTTATGACAACCTTAAAGTAAACCTATTATCATGGGTTTTTCTTGGCAAGTTTCTTCAGAAGGGGTTTGCCTTTGCCTCCCCAAGGCTGAGAACATGCAACTTGCCCAAGGTCATCCAGTGGGTTTATGTGGCTGAGCTGAAATTCAAACCCTGGTCTCAAGTGTCATAGTCCAAAATGCAAACCAGTACAAGTCAAAACCTGGCCTTTTTTAAAAAAAATTAAAGCCTTTGGGGCCAAGTGGTTTTATCCAGGCCAGTCATGTGTTATGGTTGCACTATATTAAAACTGACCATAAATCAGTCAGCTTGAAGGCACATAAAAAGAACAACAAGGATGTTACCTCTTGGAAGAATGTATCCCTATTTTCTAGTGTTAGATGCCAAGCAACTGAGTTTTGGGGAAAGGGTCAAATGCATTCTTGGAGGCCTAGTCCATCAACTGTTTAGTTGTCTGGAGGGCACTGGAGCCTACAGTTCAAAGATATTAAATGTTCTGGATTTCCAGATGCTGGGACAAGTAACACGGGAGACTGTGGATATCATGAACTGCTGCAAGATCCCATTTTGGGAGACAAACAGGATATAAATACAATAAACAAATAAATGCCAAGGTCATCTTGATGGGCCACCACTGGGGGGGGGGGAACTCTCAGAATGATGGATATAATGCACCTCCCCACCTTGGTCTGAACCACCTGAAGGACTCCCCTTACTTTCTTACCTGTTGATCTGGGCAGTCTGAGCTGATTCCAACCAGTCCACTTTGAAACGAGGGTGTAAGCAGGCTGCCAGGAGAAGCTTCTTGTCCTCCCAAATACCTGCAAATCGTTTCCTTAGCGCTTCGCGGACACCCTTCAACAGGGGAAGACAGTACGTGTACCTGACAGGCTTGTTTTCCAGCCCCTGTAACTTGCGGTCCAAATTGTACAGAGTTGGCAACAGGTACCCCATGAACATGCCATTCTCTCGTTGCAGGATGTCAAGAGACTGGGCTAAGGGCCACATGATCTCAGTGTACTCCTGCACAACCAGACTCTCTGCAGGTGTGAACCTAGCCAAGGAGCACTGGTCCATTATGGCATCCACTTTTAGTGGCACAGTAGAGAGGAGTTCATTTAGTTGCTTAAGTGCATCAAAGGTGGAATTCCACCGGGTCTTGTTTGGTACCTTGAGACAGACGCCACACTGCTCCCGGATGTACTCCACCAACTGCTTTGATTGCTTCTGCTTGGACCACAGTTTGCTGCACTTCTCCATCAAGGAAGAAAAGTGTCTCCTGAAAGGACCAAGAAGGCTATTTTTAGAGGAATCTGAAACCATGGTTTGTATGTCTTGTGTTGCCACTAGGTTGAGTGTGTGGCTGATGCATCTCTGGTGTGGTGGCAAACTAAAGTCTTTGGAGCCTGCTATTTCTTCCTCTGCCTTGTTACCCGTGTCCAACAACTCAGAGACTGGCAAGAATTTTACCTCAGAGTCTTCCTGGTTGTCATCCTCCTCCTCTTCCTCCTCCATCTCCGCTTCCTCTTCTTCCTCTTCTGCACTGGTTTCTGTAGCATCCTCTAGTTCTTTGGCCCTGAATACCCGGAATGCTTTCACAAAGTTGGAGCCATTGTCCGTGGTTGTGCATACAACTTTGTTGTGAATCCGGTACTGCATATGTACATCATGAAGAGCTTTTGCAAGGACGCTGTATGTAAGGTGCCCTTTTAGACGCTTGTATGACAAGGCCCCAAACTCCCGCTTCAGAGTAGTTGGGCTGATCCAGTGGGCTGTGACCCCTAAGAAGTTCCTCTTGCCATCAGTCCAGCAGTCGGCAGTGGTTGCCACATGAGACACAACGCCCATCCGGCTTGCAAGGGTTTCCCTCATGCCAGCCGCCCTCTTCTCAATTCTGTCCCTTAGGGTGTTGGCGCACATGATGGTGAGGCCTTTTGGAAGGCCAAGACGGACCAGCCCAATGAATGATGCTCTGTCCACAGTCTGAAGGGGCAGCGTCTCTTCCACGATGAAATCCATGATTTTCTTGTCAAGTATCCTCTGAGTGACTGTCTCCTTGCCGTATCCCCATCTGTCTGGGGCTGTCTGCTGCTCATGCTGTTTTGGCATTTTGAGAGCAGGGGGATCATCATCATGTCTCAGTTCTACAGAATAGCCCCGTCTTCTTGCCCTTTTTGTGCTTTCAATTATTTTAAGCTTCTCAGGATGCGCTCTCTAAGGAGGAGGAAGGGAAAAAAACAACCATTAATCCTGGGGGAGGGGGGGATGGAAAAGTCATTTTACAGCTCAAAACACAGACACTACTTAAAGGAACAAATTTCTCAGCACCAGCTCTATTTGTGGTGTCCCAGAGGAGCAAGGCCTTACCACAAGGCAGAGCTTTTTCAATTCTGGAGCTTTCTTCTGTTATAAATCCTCCACCCTTGTCTTTCAGATAGGAAAACATCATCACCATCACCATCATTTCTTGTAATTTCTTTGATATATAAACATGGAACCATTTAAAACGTCAAATAAAACACACACATTCTAAAACAATCCACATTTAAAATTCATAATTTAAAATTCATCTGGATAAGCCTGCTGAAAGAGACTGGTCTTCAATACTGATTTAAATTCGGACAGCATATTCATCTATCAAATCTCTTCCAGCAGGTCGTCCCACAGTCTGGGAGAAGCTGAAGAAAAAGTCCTCTGGCTGACAGTTGCCAACCTCGTCCTGGCTGATTGGATAAATAAGCAAGTCTTTGGTTTGCATTATAGACATTTGTAATTTATTCTTTCAGATATCAGTAATTTGTTATTTTGATTGTGTGTTTTTATGTAGATTGTTAGCCACCTACAGCTTCTACAAATAAGTGTGCTCCAATAGAAATAATGTCAATAAAAACAGATACCAATCTGTTTCAATTAAAATTGAACCCTGACTGATTGATTGATTTTGCTATATTATGCATTTTTTGCTACATTATACATAGAATAATCTTATGGTCCTTTCCCACGGCGCTTTAAAAAATAAAGATTCTTAATGATTTTACAGTTAAATGAAACCACAAACAATACATTTGGCATCCAGTACAATGAGGAGTACAATGCTTATGCTCCACAATAAGACAGTTAAAATCTCCCAATCGCCATAAAGTCGATAACTATGACAGAATCTCTCTCCAAAAAGCAATATATGACGAAGGAGGAGAGCCTACATACCCTAAAGTCTCATCACTCAACCAGCTCACACTATGTCTTAAGAATTGTACAATTTACAATAGTTTACCATTTTTTTTCTGAATAAATTAGAATCTAATTGCTCAATTTAGGCGCGTTACAGACCGCTGGATTGCGGTGGTCTGCTGCCACCGCCGGTTACTGCATCCGGGAACCGCAGCAGCCAAATGGCACGGTTCCCAGACGCAGCAAAGAAGGAGTGCGAAAATCGCACTCCTTCTTGCAGCCTGGAAGAGACGCCGCGAGGCGCTAGTGACGCACTCACGGCGTCACTTTCGCCGCGTGACGTGTGGATGCAGAGCATCCGTTATGTCAAAATGGCAGTGGCTGTGTGGAACGGCCGCCACCATTTGTTACAGACTCAGTCCGTGTTGGGTTAGGGGCGTTTGGAAGAGACGCCCCTTTCTAACCCTAGCACAGACTGAGTCCGTCCTAGGGTGCCTGTTTGTAACGGGCCTTAGATTGGCATTTTATGCACTGAGGTAAAAGCTTATTTTTTTAAAGTTCAATTTGTTCACCTTCAGTCTTGCATGTGGTTCAATTTGCAGTTTAAAAATGAGAAATTAGACTTCTTCATCTTCAAATGTTATATTAATTTTGTAGGGTGTGCAAATAACAACCAAACATTTCTTAGGGGTGCAGTTGGGATCCACTGCCCTAAAGACACAAAACCCAACTTATCTTAGAACTTAAACACAATCATCCCTAGTTTAGTAATTGGATGGTAGACCACCAAAGAATATCAGGTGCTATAGGCCATATTTCAGAGGAAGGAAATAGCCATCTCTGAGACTTACCTCCCTATGAAAAACCTATGAATAAGGGAACTTGAAGGCACATATTGTCATGCCTTGTTCCCAGGATCCAGATTCAGACTCTGATACATATGCACAAGCAAGCTACCTTGAGTCTTGGACACATGCACACACATACATACATATTCATTGACACAACTAATACATTTGTACCATGTTGTGTAAAATTCAGAACAATCTTGGTTGCTCTTGATGTCCCTTGGCATTTTCTGTAGACCAGCACGAGCACCACTTACCTCCAAATGTTTCTTCAGATTTGATGAAGAGGTAATAGCTGCACTCACAGTCTTATAAGCTGGCAGACAGTAATTGCATTGCACAACCAGGTTTTTCCCCCTCTGGCGGACATACGTAAAGGCTTTCTCAAAGCCAGACCAAGGTACTTTCCGCCGTGAGGCTGGAGCTGGGGACTTCTGCTCCATTTCACGCACAGAGTCATCCTGCAACTGCACCTCCACAACAACTGGCGATGCATCTGTTCTGTGTACCGCTGCTGGGAGCTTCGTCTCCAACTGACAGGCGCCTACCTGAGCCACAGCAGCACCACCTATGACAAGAAAGAAGAGTCTGTTTTCAGAATCAGAAAACATTTAAACATTTTAAATCATCACCTAAGATGAACAAAGATTTCCTGTTATCTGCACTCCAGAAACCATCTGATGGGAAGAGCCAAGTGTGGACAACTTCTAAAATGAATCTGCACAAATGGTAGGGCCAGCCCTATAGCAACAGAACCACTTTTAAAGAAAAAGAGATTCCACCTCAACATTAGGAAGAACTTCCTGACAGTAAGAGCTGTTGACAATGGAACATGCTCCATCAGAGAGTGGTGGAATCTCCTTCTTTGGAGGTTTTTAAACAGGGCCATCTATCACGAGTATTTTGATTGTTTATTCCTGCACAATAAGGACTTGGACTGGATGGCCCTTGAGGTCTCTTTCCAACTCACACCAGCAGCTGCGTCCAGACCAGCATTAAAGACAGCAATGCTGAGGATGCTCGTGTCATGCATAGATCTCTGTGAGAAGACTAAGACTCTCCAGGCACTAAAGTTGGCACACCAGAAAAAATAGGTAATAGGCACTCCTACATGTTGCAGTGCAAGACATATCATCTACCCCCGCCAATATGCCAGGGATGAGTATTGCTTAATTGTGTTTTAACTTTTGTACTTGTGGATTTTTAACAAACCAAATGGGCCCATTGGTTTCAATTGTTTATTTCCTGGAAACTTACCAGGTCAAGGACTGGCACTAATTCAGACACAGCCACTCAGAGTAAAACTACTATAAAGCAGGACACACAGACATCTTAGAAAAGGGATGGATAAATGTGAGGAGGGGATCCAGGAGCCAGTTTTAAACTGTTTAATCCACAGTGGGCTGCAATAGCTCTCCCAAAATGAAACTGGAAATTAACATCAGTATTGTAAAACCAGTTTGGGACAGACTAGGAGCAAAAGGAGGCCTTGGCCACATATTAAGGCTTCCAAGAGTGACATGTCTTTCCTTGTTATTGAATTTTGCAGATATGGGGATTGTAAAAAATGAAAAGGGGGGGGGCTAATGGGGACCCCAAAGGGAACTGTACAAAAATGTGGAGGTCACACATGGCTCATAGGCCAGTTGACTTCCCCACTCTTGCTCTAGAGTTGCAAGGATATCATGGCTCCTGGAAAGGTCATTTAGATCAAACTCAAAACTTTATGAGTCTTTCTGCTCTCATCCTTCTAAAATGAACTCTCTCCTTACCCTCAGTGATGTACTAGAGCTTTTAAGAAAAAAAAAGTTAATGATAAGACATATTCCATACCTATTTAAATATTGAGATTTATATCCCATTTCCCCACACAACTGTGCCTAAGGAAGGAAACAACAAAGAAAATAAAATATAAGCTGACATAAACCCAGAGAAGTGAAACTGGCATCCTCCCTACTTTCTTATGGCAGACAAGCAAAGACTTTTCTATTCCGACAAGCATTTGATGAGTGATGATATAAGGCTCATCTTACACAATGCACTGAATGTTGCTAATTGCTGTGCTGGGGTGTGTGTGTTAATAATACATGTTTTAACCTGGTTTTAATTTTTCTGATTGCTTAATTGTGGTTAAATTGTGATTTCTATTTTGTGGATTTTAACTATGTCTTGTAATTGTTGTAAGCTGCTTTGAATCCAAATTGGAGAGGGTGGAAGCAGAATGGAAATGAACAACAACAACAAATTCAAAAAATTGCCCATCTTTGGCAATAAAAACACTGTAACAACAGCAACAAAGCCCATCACCCTGACAATTTTGGCTCTTTCATAAGACTTCAAATATGAGAGTGGGAGATTTGAACAGAAGCCAATTTTATACCATTCTTCTTTTTCTATATCTTTGTGGAGGAGGGGAGGAATAATAGAGGAAGAGAATATTGTTACTTTTGTTTGATGTTATGCTTTAAAATGTAATAAATACAGTACAGTATATATGCTTAAAAATACAAAACAAATCCGTGGCCTGAAGCAGCCGCCCTACTCAGGCTAGTTGTAGGGCTACTCCTGGCATGTATACATAGCAGAGCCACCATTTAGAAGCTGGTAGACCTCTGGGTTCTTCTAATAAAGAAAAACCAAGGCAGATATAGCAATTCTGCCCACCCTGGATTGAACAAGTGGTGAGCGCAAGATACACTGCACCAAAGGCAGTGGGTGCAATGAAAGGGTCCTTTTGCTGACTGGCTGATTTCCAAGGGGAAGCAGCCACTACGTTTCTTTTCCCATTTAAGTTACCTCCTCCCCCAAGAACAGCCTTGCTAGGTCAGGCCCAATATGCAAGACCAGACAGGAGAGACAGGGCCTTCTTGTGGGTGGTGATGCTGTAGAACTCCCTTTTGGTGGTGCTCTGTCCAACTCTTTCTCTTTATATCCTTAGACAAGGAGGGCCGCATAGTTCAGGAGGATTGGGCCAAAGGTCTGTCTAGGCCATTGCCCTCCTGCCCACAACATTCAGCCAGTACTGTGTGAAACAGAACTTCCCACTGTCCATTCTGAACCTGCTTTTCCAATGGATGACGCTCACATTTGAATTCAGAACTTCAGGCCTACCCATCAAGATGGCCTCCTGCTCCTCTTCTGCCTCAGAGATGCAGATCTCCATTGTGTCTGACAGATCCTGCTTCAGTGTTGGGGAAGTAATAAATGCTTCCTCCACTAGTCCAGATCCCTGAAATACAAGGAGGCATTGTGATTAAAGAGACCAAAAAGCCCAGGGCTTATACCTTGTAGGCATGGGATGTGGCAACCCTACTGAAGCTAAGTCAAGCCAATCCAGGTCTTGGGCTGGTAGAAGACTGTCTGAGAAGCCCTTGCATGCCCTTCTCTGAATTATATGATTGGAAGAAAGTATGTAGAGAGATTTTGTAGCACCTTTGAGACTAATTGGAAGAAAGAAGTTGGCAGCATGAGCTCATGCTGCCAACTTCTTTCTTTCTTTCTTTCTTTCTTTCTTTCTTTCAGTTAGTCTCAAAGATGCTACAAGATCTCTCTACATACTGATTCTACAGACTAACATGGCTATATCTTTAAATTCTACCATGATGGAAGAAAGCATGGCTAGAAATGCCATGAGTGGTAATCTAACACTCCAGGATGGCACCAAGTTGGGGAGAAATGCAAGAACCCTTGTTGTGTTATTATGTGTCTTAAAGTCACCCCTGACTTAAGGCAATCCTATCATAAAGTGGTTGGGGAGCTTTGGGAAGATTCATTCAGAGGAGGAGTGCCAATGTAAGACTGAGAAAATCTGACTTGAGTGGAAGTTACACAGAAGGTCTCCAGGCCTGAGGAGGGATTCGAACCCCAGTCTTTCAGGTCTTAGCACAATACTCAAACCACTACACCACAACGCCTCTCCAATGTACCATACATCTGATTAACTCAGGCTATGATTCAATGAAGTGTCCAGTCATTCTCTGTCACAATTAATTGAGGAATGCCTTAGGGAGCTGGGGATGTGTAGCCTGGAGAAGAGAAGGTTAAGAGGTGATATGTTAGCCCTGTTTAAATATTTGAAGGGATGTCATATTGAGGAGGGAGCAAGCTTGTTTTCTGCTGCTCCAGAGACTAAGACCCAGAGCAATGGATGCAAGTTGCAGGAAAAGAGATTCCACCTCAACATTAGGAGGAACTTCCTGACGGTAAGGGCTGTTTGACAGTGGAACAAATTCCCTCAGAGTGTGGTGGAGTCTCCTTCCTTAGAGATCTTCAAACAGAGGCTGGATGGTCATCTGTTGGGGATGCTTTGATTTAGACTTCCTGCATGGCAGGGGGTTGGACTGGATGGGCCTTATGGTCTCTTTCAATTCTATGATTCTATGATTCCTAGAGCTTAGGTTATTGACAAGCTAGAATGTGTGCAGAAGAGGGACAAGAAAATGGCAAAAGGTCTAGAAACCATGCCCTATACAGAGCTGCTTAAGGAACTAGGTATGTTTAGCCTCAGGAAGAGAAGGTTAACAGGTGATATGATAGCCCTGTTTAAGTACTTGAAGTGGTGTCCTACTGAGGATGGAGCAACCTTGTTTTCTGTTGCTTCAGAGACTAGGACACAGGGCAACAGACTCAAACTAGAGGAAAAGGGATTCCACCTCAACATTAGGAAGAACTTTCTGACAGTAAGAGCTGTTTAACAGGGGAGGATGCTCCTTCGATGTGGGGGACTCTCCTTCTTTGAAAGTTTTTAAGCAGAGGCTGGATGGCCATCTGTCTTGGGTACTTTGACTGTGTATTCCTATATGGCAGGAAGTTGGACTGGATAGCCCTTGAGGTCTCTTCCCATTCTAGGATTCTATGCCAACTTAAATCATTATATCGTACTGGCTCTCCAAGATGCCTAGCGATGTAAAATTTCAAGAAATGTCAAAGTCATGGGGATCCCCCTGAGAATTGTTGCAAAGCCAAAAGGAAGTATTCAAGAAAATTGAAAAATGTGTTATTTGCACCCTTTATTAACTGAAGAAGAGTCAGCATGGTGTAGTAGTCTGAGTGCTGGACTACAACCATGGAGGCTAGGGTTCGCTTCCATGCTCAGCCACAAAAATCTACTGGGTGACCTTGGATGGTATAGTCAACCTTACATATCCATGGATTTTGTATACAGGAATTGAAGCATCCATGGTACAAAAATAATTTTAAAATATATTAATTCCAAAAAGCAAACCTTCATTTTGCCATTTTATATAAGGGACACCGTTTTACTATGCCATCGTATTTAACAGGACTTGAGCATCCATAGATTTTGTTAACTCCAGCAGATACCAAGGGCCCACTGTAGACACATTTTGGAAAGAGATTACTGACTGCTTATTTTTTACTGTATGCTGCCTTGAGCGCAATGGAGGAAAACAAGGTACAAATGCAAAGTAGTCACATTTTGGAAGGAGGGCTGACTGTAATGAGGAATATCAATTCTACCTCCATATGTGATATTATGTCCAACAGCAAAGACTTGTATATCAGTTGCTGGGGAACCTGAACCAGAGGGTTCTGTTACACTTATGTGTGGGTTTTCCATAGGTTAACAATCTACATGGTTGACTTCCATATCCTTCACTCAAGCAACTGGGTGTCCTGTTTCTGTTTCAGGCCTTTGGTCAGATCCAGCAGGGCCCTCATAAACAATGGGTAATACATTGTAGTCAAGGCCTTTCCCACTGTCCCCAATCCAATGATCATTACACAGAGCCATTCTCCGTTTGTTGACCCTCTCCCAGCTGCCCGTTCAGCAGGGCTGGCTGGTTCAAACCAGGTTAGATTAAACCAAATGGCTTTTTAAAAAAACACTCCTGCTTTTCTTATTGTTTATTTTCATATATATGTGTGTCTGTGTATTTAAGTCTGATTACTATTACGGTACTACTTTCCAACCCTCTTACTGGAAAATCAATGACTGTTTGAATTTAAAACATTTTTACTTTAACAATTTATTAGTAGTTGCTCAGTGTTAGACCAGCATCTGGTGTCAGTTGCTTTGTTTTAATCAGTTTATTTTACAGTGAAAGAAATGCCTTTCAGAAATAAATCCTTCAGTCAACATAACTCCAACTAAATCAACTTAGACTGACTTAATAAGAATAGGAAACAATAAAAAACTGGAAAGATGTAAACATATCGCTGCATAACAACTTTGGGTTGTTAATGTTAGAAAAGATTAAAGCATGGTTGATCAAGTTTCATAATGCATAAAATAATGTTTCACAGTACTTATATAAGAAGCAGGATTTATTATTTTTTCATTAAAACATTAATATAAAAAAACTGGTTTAAACAAAGAAAGAAAGAAAAGTTTTAATTCAAAACATTGTTTTCCCTCAAGCCTGTCATTCAGCAACATCCCTACCTTTGGTTCCTGGTTCTCAGCCTCTTGCAGCCTCAAGAGAAAGCTTTCAGCCAAAGCCAAGGCCTGGGCACAGGTGGCAGGCCCACTTTTGCATACCCAGATCTGCATCTCCAGGGGCAGGATGGTCAAGAACTGCTCCAGGACCACTAAGTCCACAATCTGCTCCTTGGTGTGTCTCTCCGGCACCAGCCACTGGTGGCAAAGTTCCTGCAACTTACTCAGGACTGCCCGGGGCCCTTCGATCTCCTGGTAACAGAAGTGCCGGAAGTGCTGGCGCTTTATCTCCAAGCGGTCTGGGTCAGCCTCCTCTGGAATCTGCTCTTTCAACCTTTCAGAACCTTCCCAACTTTCACAGGCCTCTCGGATTTTCCCGCCAAGGTCCGGCAAAGTCTGCATTGCTATTGCACCTCCTCCTCTAGGCAACTGGCTGGCATCTTTCAACGACTGATAAGAAGTCTTAAATTCTTTCATGTCCTCGCTGGAGACAGGTTCAAACAACCGCGATGGGCGCCACACAGAGTAAGGAGACAGCACTGTGTTTGGGTCCTTTTCCTGCTGCCAAGATTCCTGCCGTGGCTGGAATCCCTCGTCCAGCTCCTGCTTGTTCTGTGACAGAGCTGCTCCAGACCGGAACACATGAGAGTCTCTTTTTCTTTGGTTCACTCTTGGCCCCGATCGTAGGAAGCCACATTCCGCCATATTTGTTGTCGACTGTATTACTGGAGTTGGAAAACAAATTCAGTGGAAAAAGTCAGCTGGAAAAAAACTGAGTATTGACAATTGTAATGTGATACCTACAAAACCCTGCAGTTTACCCAGTTGTTCTGACTTTTTTAAAACTCTAAATAACAAAAGGACTGGATTACCTTAGAATCTTTTGCTTTAATAGGAACCTTTAATATTAGCTTTGATTACACAGTATTGCTTGGTATTCCTTTATATATTCCCGTGATGCGAGACCTCATCTCTATGCCTTAAGGTTATCTTTTACCTCTTATGTATTAGAAGGCCCCTTGTCAATGACACCTACCCAGCATCCACCCTTTATACACTCTCTCTAAATGTATAAGGGCTAGGGTCCTAAGTGTCTTCCTCCTATTAATTCAATATATTAGGTAGCGTGTTTTTATGTGCCTATATGGTTTAGAAATTCACAGGCAGAGGCTTCTGTTGTAACAAATAAACACTGACTTGACTGAATAACATTTAGCAAGAATCTAACTTAGGTAGAATAGTTCCTTACAAAAATATTACAGTTGCAGGCATTTCACAGTTTCCTCTTTACATTCTCCAATACACTGTCTCTCCCATTCAGTATCCTTCTCTCAACTCAAGTCCCTTCAATTCCTTTCAACTCTCTTCGCCTCTCTTAAACTCCCCCTCAACTGCTTTGCCCTGAACTCTCTTGAGCAGAACTTTCTTGAGCTGAATTCAACTCAACTGAACCTAACTCAACTTAACTTTGACTTCCTAGTCACTCACTCCTCCCTTTTGTATTTACACCTTCCCCAACAGGCTTTCCTTGGACCCAAACTTCAGTGGACACCAAGGGCCCACTGTGTAAGAGAATCACAGAGTTGGAAGGAACCGAAAGAACCCACTGGTCCAACCACCTTCCAAAGTCAATGTATTCCCATGAACTGGCCATCCAACTTCTGCTTAAAGACTTCTAGAGAAGAGCAGTTCAACACTGTTCCTAATACAGTAGGACTTCGTTATCTGCTGGGGTTTGGTTCCAAGATCAACTACAGATAACAAAATCCGTGGATGCTCAAGTCCCATTAAATATAATGGCATAGCAAAATGGTGTTCTTTATTATCAAATGGTAACGCCCAAGGTTTGCTTTTTGGAATTATACTTTTTGGGAGTATTTTCAAGCCATGGATGCTTGAATAAAAAAATACATGGATAAGGAGGGCCAACTGTATCTAGGTGGAATCCCTTGTAATTTTAATTGTTTTTAAAACTGCATGGGCGTGTTTTTTTTATTGATTTCCTTCAGTGAGCCACCTTGAGTTCCATTTCAGGAGAAGGACCAGCATATGAAATAAATAAATAAATAAATAAATAAATACAGTAATATTTAATCCATTGGTTCTTGCCCTGGCTCTGGAGCAGCAGCAGCAAACAAGCTCATTTTCTGCATGACATCCCTTCAGGTATTTAAACATGGCTAGAATATCACCTCTCAAGTTTTCTCCAAGCTAAACATGCCCAGCTCACTGGGCGACCTTTGGCCAGTCACGCTCTGTCTCTCTCAGACCGATCAATTTCACACAATACTGGGTAGCTTAAAGTGGGGGAGAGGACAGCCATGTACGCTGTCTTGAGCACAATGGAGGAAAATAAGGTGCAAATGTAAAGTAATGAAATTTGGGAAAGAAATCATTGGCTAGGTTATTTTTGACAATTAAGCCTGATGGAGGGACAACAAGATGCAAATGCAAAGTAGTCACATTTTGGAAAGAAATGATTGGCTGACTAGAGCATCAACGATTTAGTTATCCACAAGGGGTCCTGGAACCAAACCCCAGCAGACAACAAGAGCCCACTGGAGTTACATTTTGGAAAGTAATTACTGACTGTTTATTTTTTACAGTATGCTGCCCTTGAGTGCAGTGGAGAGAAAACAAGGTGCAAATAAGTAGTTACATTTTGGAAATAAATAATTCACTAGTTATTTTTGGCAGTGCACTACCTTGAGCTTGATGGAGGAAAGAAGAAGTGGAGATGTAAAGTAGCCACATTTTGGAAAACCAGCATGAAAGGCAGACGCTGCTAGCATAACCTTTCATAGACTTGAGCCTACTTCCTGAGAGAAATTATTGACTGGCTTTTTGTTTTTGTTTACTGTGTGATGCCTTTGGAAATGTATTTCCCAAAATCTGATCACTCTGCATTTGTTCCTTGTTCTCCTTCCATCGGCGCATTGCAAAGTGCTCAAGTTTTGGAAAGAAATGATTGAATGGGTAATTTTTTTGACTGGACGACGACTTTGGAAATATATTTCCAAAATTTGATTACCGTATGTACTTGATGATAGGTTAACCTCATGTATAAGTCAAGGGGAGATTTTTGGGCCCAGAATTATGGATTTTGATATGACCCGTGGATAAGTTGAGGGTAAAACCTAGGTGCAAATAACAAAGAATATAAAGTATGAAGCAAAGAAAAGCAATCCAAAACAATTCCAGCAGGTATAACCATTTGTGCTCATGCTAAAGGCTGGATGGATGAGATGGTGGGTTCAGGACTGATTACATTCTTGCTTTTCACCAGGGGATGATTCCCCTTTTTAATATAAATCCTAAATCACAGTACTTACATTGACCTCTGGATAAGTCAAGTGGATAAGTTTTTGGGGCCATTTTTAAACTAACATTGCTAGACTTATACATGAGTATATACAGTACTTTACACTTGTGCCTGGTTCTCCCTCCAGTGAGCTCACTGCAAAGCAATCAAATTTAGGAAATAAATTATTCAGCGGTTATTATTTATTTATTTTTTAATTTATTTTACTGTACAATGTCTTTGGACATTTATTCCCCCAAATTTGATTACTTTGAATTTCCACCTCGTTCTCCCTCCATCGAATTCAATGAAAATTTTGGAAGTAAATTATCGACTGGTTAGACAAACTGAGCAACCTTATTAACGGATCTTAAGGGGCCCTGGTTTATTTTGTCTGGGTTTGAGTAATAAATAAATAAGCTGAGTGAATAAACCAGGCACATCCACTCAGAAAGATGTTTAATATATACTTTTATTCCTGTTTCTCAGGTAGGTATAATAAGCACATAGCTAAGTACCTCCTTAACAAGGAGAAACCTACCCAGGTCTCCTCAAGAAGTAAAAGCCAGAGAGTTGTGCAAAGATGAAACTCTGGCTTTTGGCTACAAGAGGAGTTGAGACCCCTCTCTAAGCCACTCATTAAACCCCCTTCCCATTTAAATGCATTAAAGATATAAACATTAAATATATATTTGTGATCCTCCACCACTTCCTTCCCCTTCTAATAATAATAATAAGAAGAAATGTATTTCCAACATTTTATTACTTTGCCTTTGGGCCTCGTTCCCTTCAGTCAAACTCAATGCAAAGCAGTCAAATCTTGGAAATAAATGACTGGCTGGTTAGAAAAACTTAACACCTGCCCCAGTTATACTTAAATACATTTAAACATATTAAAGATATAAAAATCAAATATCTATGCCCCTTTACAACATCCTTATCCTTCTAATAATAATAATATTAAGAAGAAGAAGAAGAAACATACCGTATATATTCGACTATAAATCGACCTCATGTATGAGTCGAGGGAAGATTTTGGACCCAGAATGATGGATTTTGATATGACCTGTGGATAAGTCGGAGGTAAAACCTAGGGGCAGGTAATGAAGGATGTAAATGACAAAGCAAAGGAAAATAGTACCAACAAACTTACACAATCCCTGCAGGCCTAAAAGTGTTTGTGCTCATACTACTAAAGGCTGGATGGATGAGAGAGTAGAAGGGGTCAGTGCTTCCAGGGCAGATCAAACTCTTGTCTTTCGTCAGGGGATGGTTTTAAACATATATATATATGATTTAAAGTACAGTTGAGTCAGGTTTTTGTGGTTAATTTTAAACCTAAATTTCTAGACTTATACATGAATATATACAGTATTTCCAAAATTTGATTATTTGTATCTCATTCTCCCTTCATTGAGCTCAATAGAAAGCAACTCAGGTCCAAAACACACTGCAGAAATCATTCAGTTTGAGACCGCTTTAAGTGCCCTGGCTCAATGCTAGGGGATTCTGAGAATTGTAGTTGTGTGAGACATCCAGCCTTCTCTGTCAGAGAGCGCTCTGGTGCCTCAATAAACTAGAGTTCCCAGGTTTCCCTCGCACTGAACCAAGGCAATTAAAGTGGCCTCAAACTGGATTATTTCGCAAACAGTATTATTTGGACCCAAATTTTGGAAACAAATTCTGACTGGTAAGACCAGCTTAACAGCCCCATTTACACTTAAATGCATTTGAGAATTATGAAAGGTATAAAGATTAAGTAATATGTGACCCTCCACCTCTTCCTTCCCCTTCTAATAACAGTAATAATACATATATTCCCCTCCATGGAGCTCAGTGCAAAGCCACCCAGTTCTGGAAATGATGTACTGAGTGGTCAGTAGTTCGAACTGGAGTCCCTCCTCATTACATCTGAATACAGTATGTCTGAGTCTATTGGGATGCATAGCTGTCTCTGCCCCTCCTCCCCTTATAATAGCAATAATGATCATGATGTTAATATCAATGCTACTATCCAGTGCCTCCTCCTCACTCCTTTCGCTGCTGCTGCTGCTGCTTCTGCTGCTTCTCCTTCCTAAGAGTCCCGCGGAGGAGCCTCCATTGCGCCAACGATGGAGACACATACAAAGGGCACTTTCGCACCCGGGAGAAATACGGCGACGCACCGGAAGCAGGAGGAGGAAGAAGAAAAAGGGGACACCCACTTCCGGTCCCACAGCCCCACACACGCAGGGGCCGCTCTAGGCGCAAGAGCTCTGTGGCCTCAGCTCCAGGAGGAAAGAAATTGGCGCAGGCGCAGATCGGTTCTCCCGAGAAGGAGGGGCTGTTGCCACAGAACGTTGGGTGTTTGGACTTCAACTCCCAGAAGCCCTAGCCATTTCGGCCAATGCACAGGAATTCTGGGAGTTGGAGTCCAAAACATTTAGAAGCCCAAAGTTTGGAAACCAGTGGTTTGAGGGTTGTTGGACTATGACTCTGGAGAGCCCTGCTTGGCCATGGAATCCCACTGGGTAGTCTTGGGCGAGAAGTCACACTCTCTCAGCCTCAGAGGATGGCAATGGCAAACCCCCTCTGAACAAATCTTGCAAAAAACAAACAAAAACAACCATGATAGGGTCTTCATTAAGTCAGAAAACAGTTGAAGGCCCATAACAACTTAGGTCCAAAACACACTGCAGAAATAATCCAGTGTGGCACCACTTTAACTGCTATGGCTCAGTGCTATGGAATTCTGGGAACTAGTTTGCTGTGGTCTAAATGTCTCACAAAACTACAGTTCCCAGAATAATTCTCTAGCACTGAGCCGGGGCAGTTAAAATGGTCTCAAACTGGATTATTTCTGCAGTGTGTTTTGGACCAAAGACATCTACAATTAATCTTATTAATCTTATGGGTTGTTGGTTGTAATAAAGGCTTGACTGGCTGACACATACATCACCATCATATCACACAAAGGCATTGTATATTCTGATATTTTTATTATTTGGGCCCATGGTACTTTACGCAGGCAAACTGATCTTATCATCTAAAAATGGCGGATTGTGGGGAAGAACTGAGGAAGAAGAAACCAGAGATTTTTTGTGGGTTTTACAGACTATGTGGCCATGTTCTAGAAGAGTTTATTCCTGATGTTTTGCCTGCATCTGTGGCTGGCATCTTTCTCCGAAGATGCCAGCCACAGATGCCAGTGAAATGTCAGGAATAAACTCTTCTAGAACATGGCCACATAGTCTGTAAAACCCACAGAAAAAAACTATGATGCCGGTCATGAAGGCCTTCGACTTCACAACAAACCAGAGTGTTTTGGTAAGACTCCAGAAAATCATGGTTTGACTCTTCACCCTGCGACGGAAACCCAGTGGGTGACTTGGTTAAAAGTCACACTCTTTCAGCCTCAGAGGAAGACAAAGGCAACTACCACCACCCCAAACAAATCTTGCCAAGAAAACCCAAGGAGAGGGTTGTCATACAGTGGAGTCAAAGGCACAGAATGACAACAAAACCCAGAGAAAAGATTATTGAGAAGCAAGGTGATAGGGATAGGAGAGAAACTTGCAGGACAGCGGGGAACCACAACAGTTGGCCCTCCACATTTGTGCTTTTGACTTTTGTGGATTTGATTATTTGCTATTTTGATTAATAAGTCCTCTCTAGTAATTTTTAGGTCCTTCTGCACAATTCTGCCAAACATTGACCATAGAGTTGTGCTAGAGAACATAGAAAGTCTTAGAGAAAATGCTTCTCTAGGCATTTGTAGGTCCTCCAGCGTGATTCTATGATCAACCTCTGGCAAATGTTGACTATAGAGTTGCACTGGAGGACTTGGAGATTCCTAGAGAGGTGTTCTCTCAGGTAAAAAAGATTAGGTTTTTTTAATTTGTGGCAATAGTCTGTCAGCACAAAATAGTATCTTAAGACTTTGAGGAGTAAACTTTGTACTGTAACTGGATTCCCAATTAATATCATTTACTTTTATAATCTGATGCTAATTTTATTTTAGTGGTTGTATATGTATGTCTGATGATTGGTGTTTATCTGATGTCTGATCTGTTGAATAATAATAATAATAATAATAATAATAATAATAATAATAATAATAATAATAGCGTTTTCTTCCACATTCACAAAGGCCCTTCACACCTAACCCTAGAGAATGTGGAGGGACTACTGTACTTCTCAATACTGAACAGAGAAGAACTTCTTGGCAGCACCAATGGCAGGTGGCTTTCATGTCACTAAGATGGTGGATCCATGTTTTATTCCTGCTCTTAAAGGAGCTGCCCAAGGTGCTATTCCTGTTTTTGGTGTAAAGTCCAGCACCTTGGAGAACGCCATTACAACTTAGAATAAAACCTGATTCTCCACCCCACTGAAGTAGAAGCCACCAGCCATCACTGGATGGCAATATAGTCCAACTCACATATCCATGGCAGATATGCTTTTGGATTTACTGCAGATAGCAAACACTCTCAGCACTGCAGAAATAACCCAGTTTGACACCGTTTCAACTGCCATGGCTCAATGCTATAGAATTCGGGGCTTGTAGTCTTGTGAGACATTTAGCTTTCTCTGTCAGAGAGCTCTGGTGCCACAATAAACTACAAAATCCCAGGAGGAGAAATGTCAAAGAACCACCCCCACCACTATTCTCCCACCCCATTCAAAAAGGCTAGAAGTAGCATCATGGGTGATAGAGTAGAGGGGGTCTGTCCTTCTTTTTAGGTTCTTCCAGAATGGACTAAGCTCTCACCTTTTGATATTTTACTCATAAAAAGAGATGATTCCTTTTTTTGTTAAGAGTTAAGGTACAGTACTTGCACTGACCCACTGATAAGCCAACCCAGTTTTTTTCAGGTTGATTTTTGACTAAAATGTTTAGATTATAGATGAATATACAGTCAGCCCTCTATGAATTGTTTATCCACAGATTCAGCCATCTACAGCTGGAAAATATCCCCAAAAGACATAAATTCAAGAAAGCAAAGCTTGCTTTTGCTATTTTATATAAGTGACACCATCTTGTCATGTTGAAGAGGGAGCAAGCTTGTTTTCTGCTGCTCCAGAAAACAGGACCCGGAACAATGGATGCAAGCTGCAGGAAAAGAGATTCCACCTGAACATTAGGAGGAACTTCCTGACAGTAAGGGCTGTTCGACAGTGGAATGCACTCCCTTGGAGGGTGATAGAGTCTCCTTCCTTGGAGGTCTTTAAACAGAGGCTGGATGGCCATCTGTCAGGGATGCTTTGATTTGGATTTCCTGCATGGCAGGGGGTTGGACTGGATGGCCCTAGTGGTCTCTTCCAACTCTACGATTCTATGATTCTTACTACGCCACTGTATTTAACGGGACTTGAGCATCCACAGATTTTGGTATCCACAGAGGGTCCTGGAACCAAGTGCCAGTGGATACCAAGGGCCCAGTGGGAACCAAGGGGGTTCAACTGGATGGTCCTTGTGGCCTCTTCCAATTCTATGATTCTATATGTATTATTTTTGTGCTGTAGGAACCTATTCTTATTCTTTCACTGTTACTTCTTCCTCTGCTACCAAATTTTCTGTTAAAGTACCAATGCCCAGAAATACATGAACTTTGTTAACTGAGGTATACCTATATAGTTGTTTTCTACGTGTGGAGATTTTTTAATCCATATCTATTTACTTACTTTTTTTTAATAGTGAATCTTGGTTTGTGTAGTAGCTCCAACACCAGAGGATTGACCGGAATGGAATATCCACAACTTGTCGTTTAATAAGCACATCACAAAACTTAAGCTGCATTCACTTTTCTGTCAAACCGAGTGAGTCATAAGACTTCGAGAGATAAAAACAATGTGCCTTACAAAGGAGGAGGAGGAGGAAATATTAAATATATTCCAAATGTATAACAAACCAGACATGCCCATTACAGTTACTGGTCAATAGCACACCCAAGAGGACAGAGACAGAGAATACATGGAAAGCGACAGGTAGAAAAACATGTTTTCATGAGAGGGGAAAAATTAATCTAAAATCTACTACTAATCCACACACACGACCCTTCAAGCTCAGAGCATGTTGGTATGGGGGATCAAAAAGAAATAAATGTATAGAACAGCTATATTAAAAATATGGCAGATTCTGAAATTCCCCACATGGCTGCAATAGAATAGTTAATGTTTGTTGTGCTCAACAACACAGAAGGATCTGAAGCATGGTCGGGGGGGGGGGGAATCAGACTGGGTGGAGACATTGGATAGATCTTCCAAATGTCAATCACACATTTCTGGATGCTTATTTCAGGGTCAGAATTCTCCACCCTTCTTCTACTGTGTTATTAAGGTGGGATACAGACCGCCCAAAAAGGGCAGTCCGCCCACACCTTGTTTTGCTGCGCGAGGGAGCCGCAGCGGCCAAACCGCGCGGCTCCCTCACGCAGCAAAAAGAACCTGCAAAATGCGGGTTCTTTCTGCGGCACTATAAGGATGTCGCAGTGCACCAATGGCACGCTCATGAAGTCCTTATGGGAGCGTGACGTGTGGACACTAAGCATCTGTCGCGTCAAAATGGCGGCGCCCGTATATATAGGGTGCTGCCATTCTGATGCCCTCGTCACGTGCTAGGAGTGAGGCACGTATGGGTGGTGCGCCCTCGGCCAACCCCTAGCATGTGACGGGGCGCCGCAAAGGCCCGTCTAGATTGGGCCTTGAACACAGAAACACCAAATGAAATTAGTGATACTTTCAGGAACGCATACTTGATTCTCTAGTGAGCAGTATGGCAAAGGCTATCAAGGAATACAGTACTTGGCTTGTTCAAGGGTTGTCGAGGTTCTACCTTAAAATGGGAATATGTTTCCCAAACATGTATCGGCCCAGAGAAAAGGTGCAAAATTCCAATTCAGTTTCTTTTCTCTGCATGCAGGCAATACACAATTCTACATTCCAGATAAAGCTTTTCCTCCATAACACTTCAAGAATTCACCCCTTTATGTGTGAATATTTGCTAAAGGAAAGGGTCCTGAGGAAAGATCCAAGACTGTGGTTTTCAACACTCTAAAATTGAAAGCAGAGTTTGGAAAAGTCACTTTTTTGATGAGGAAATATATTGGAGGGTAAACAAATTGTCCAGGCAGCAAAATACTTCAAAATCCAAATTCCACAAAACAATGATACAAGTTGAGTCTCCCTTACCTCAAATACTTGGGAGCAGAGGTGTTTCAGAATTTAGATTTTTTATTTTTTAAGATCTGAGTATACATAATCTGAGATATCTTGGAGATGGGACCCAAGTCTAAACACAAAATTCATTTATGATTCATAATAATTTTGTGCATGAAACAAAGTTTGTGTACACTGAACCATTAGAAAGCAAAAGTGTCACTGTCTCAGCCACCCGTGAAAAAAGTGTTGGTTTTTGGAATATTTTGGATTTTCAAATTCTGAACAAGGGAGACTTGACCTGTACCTCCCTCCCCCTAACTAAACATCACAATATACATCATGTAAGCTTTTGAAGCTCCACTAGCTTCTTCACCAAGCAAACGATGTTAAAACTCCATTAATGACAAGTAAAATAACTTCTCTTTATGCTGCTGATAGAGTTTCAATTTGTCTTCAGTCCCCACATGGCTAAGAAAGGAGTGACCTTTGCCTGCATTGAGATTCCTCCAGGCCAGTGTAACTACAACACAAACAATATGTGATATGAAACATAGGCTTGTGGCTTTAACATAAACATTTTTCTTCTCCTCTATGATTTTTTAAAAATATATTTTGTTTGATGAAGACAGTGGAGCTCCAAAAGCTTACATGACGTATTTTACACTTTTTGCTCTCCTTGTAAAGGTATTGCTGTTTTGCAGATTTTGGATTTTTTTTACTATAACTCCCCAAATCTCCCAAGCAGAATGGCCACTTTCAAGCTGTGATCAAAAGGAAGGTACTTCCACTGGTCTACATTTTTTAAAACAGCTCTTTCCCCCACAACATTTCTACTATTGTAAGCACCTTTATGTGGTTCCAGTTCATAGACAAATTTCTGCAAAACTGAAGATCAATTTATCCAAATAATTAATGCAGAACTGAAGACCAGAGACTGGCCATTTTAAAATCGAGGCCCAAATCAAACGTGAGAGCTTGCCTCTTTCAGTGTGGTCTTGCACCCATACTTATAAAGCAAAAGTTGTCTTGGAGGGAAGTGTCCAACTTTAAAAGTGAAAATAGGAGATGGTTCTTACTTTTTGTGCAACTGGGCCCCCTACCCCACAATTTACTTTACTACAGGTTGAGTCTCTCTTATCTGAAATGGTGGGGACCAGAAGTATTTTAGATTTTGGAATACCTGTATTTGCATATGCATACATGATGAGTTATCTTTGATATAGGACCCATGTCTAAACATAACATTCTTTTATGTTTTGTATACACCTTCCTCCACTTAGCCTGAAGATAATTTTATACATATCCCTTTAAATGATTTTGTGCATGAAACAAAGTTTGTGTACACTGAACCATTAGAAAGCAAAGCTATCACTACCTCAGCCACCCATGTGGGCAATTTGGGATTTTGGAATATTTCAGATTTTAATTCTAGGTAAGGCAGATTCAAGTTGTAAGAGCCCCCTTCCTTTACAGAGGTAGGAATATGGGAAAGCAAACTGCTGAGGACAGCCAGTATCCATGCTTGCTGAGGGATTCCGGCAGTTGTTGGCCAAAAAAGTAATTTTTCCAAGCTTTAAGGGAGAGTTAAATCTTCCTGCTTATGTATCCCATAGGTGATTAAAAGATCATCATACCTGTGGCTTAACACCCCACAGTCTTATACCCTAGATATCTTTTTCCCATCTAGGAGAAAAAAATCTGCAGAGATATAAGCTACACAGGAGACAGAATCTTTAGCCTCACCAACCCCCTCACTCCTCTTTTGCTCCTAAAATCAGAATCTCCAACCCTCGTTACTTATGCCCAGGGGAGACCCATATTTAAAGGGGTGGCACTACCAGTTCTTCTTTTGGCCTTATGATAGCTGCTCCCCGGGGTGTAAGCTTCCTGGCTCTGCATGCGCTGGGCTATGAACAAAGCTTTCGGCATTGACTGCACGTTTTCCTCTGTGGACCTTTTTATGTTTTGTGAGGTCCGAACTAGAAATGAAACGCTTCCCACACTCAAAGCAAGCATAGGGCTTCTCCCCTGTGTGAGTTCGCTGATGTGTTATGAGGGAAGATTTCCGGTTGAAGCATTTTCCACAGTCCAAGCACTTGTGGGGTTTCTCGCCTGTGTGGATTATGTTGTGATTTAGGAGGTTAGAGCTTGTGCTGAAGCTTTTCCCACATTGGAAGCACTGGTAAAGGTTCTCTCCCGTGTGGGTCCTTCGATGGGTGATGAGAGGAGCCTTTGCGTTAAAGCTTTTCCCACACTCTGGACACGTGTAGGGCTTCTCTCCTGTGTGGGTTCTCTCATGGATGATAAGATGTGTCCTCTGGCTGAAGCTCTGCCCACAGTATGAGCATTTATACGGTCTCTCTCCCGTATGTACTCTTTTGTGCATCATCAGGTTCGTTCTGGTGCCAAAACCCTTCCCACACTCAGAGCATTCATAGGGTTTCTCTCCTGTGTGGATTCTTTTGTGTGCAATAAGAGAAGCGATCTGATTGAAGCTTCGCCCACACTCAGAGCAATGGTACGGCTTCTCCCCTGTGTGCACCCTTTTATGCCGTAGAAGCTGGGAGCTGTTGCCAAAGCTCTTCCCACACTCGGGACATTCGTATGGCTTCTCCCCCGTGTGGGTCCTTTCGTGGGTGATCAGGGACGACTTCCAGTGGAAGCTCTTGCCGCAGTCAGAGCACTTGTGTGGCTTCTCTCCCGTGTGGACAATATTGTGGTAGATCAGGTTGGAGCTAGTGGTGAAGCACTTTCCACACTCGGAGCACACGTAGGGTTTTTTCCCCGAGTGGGTCCCCTTGTGCTTCAGAAGGGAAGCTTTTGTACCGAAGCTTTTGCCACACTCAGAGCATGGATAAGGTTTAGCCGCAGCCAAAGTCCCCTGCTGTGAAGCAAGAGGCGCACCATTCTTGAAAGTCTTCCCACAACGGGGGCAGATGTAAAACTCATCTTCTGTTTGTGTTTTCTGATTTGCAGGAAGGTCGAAGATGTCACAGAGGTGTCCGCATTCTGTGCAAGTCTTTTTGGACTTACACTGGTGTATCTCTTTGTTCACAATGCTTTCAGAGCTTTCTTCAGAAAGCAAGACCCTTTCTGCTTCTTTCGGGGGTTCACTTTCTTGGAGGACTTGTCGTTCTGGCTGATTTTCAGATGCTGCCTCTTCCGCCCCATGAAATGAGAAGGGGTTTTCTTTAGCTCTTCCCAGTGATGTCTCCTTAAGTTCCACTGTCTTGGATCTTTTGAGACAAAGATTTCCCTCTTCTTTTGTCTTCATCTGATCATCTCCTGGTAGGATGAAGTAAAACACTTAGTCAGAATTTAGGAAAGTTACTTTTGGAGACACTAAGGTTTAATCTGTAGGGCAAAAATAAAGCAGTTTCTTTTAAGTGCTGTGGCTCAATGTCATGCAATTCTGGGATTTGTAGTTTTGTGAGATATTTAGCCCTCTCTGTCAGAGAGCTCTGGTGCCACTACAAACTACAAATCCAAAGATTCCATAGCATTGATCCACAGCAGTTAAAGCGGTGCATCAATTCGCAGTGCAGATTAAACCTAAAACTCCCAGAATCTCTCAGCCATCATGACCATTGGTTGTCTCATATAGGTTCTCTATTATAATAGGCAGTTTGGACAACTCACTTTTGTGGGAGCTTAAAACTCACAGAATCCTCAAGTCAGAAATGAGGGCCATGTTCACAAGAATAAATTTCTCAGGCTCTGCCCAGTGCAACACAACTATACTGTGCTGCATTTAACAACTTGATTGTTAAAAACCTGGTTCCCATAAGAGACTTTTCCTGATATTTAATTCCAAGGCCATATGGAATCCAATGCAAGGAAATATCAGAGTTCTCCTTCACCAGTCTGCTTAGTTTCCATGTGAGCTGCCAAAGATGAAAGTCCTTTCTTGTATAACCTTGGCTGCATCCACACTACAGAAATAATCTGGTTTGAGACCACTTTAACTGTCCTTGCTCAATGCTACAATTCCCAGAATAATATAGCATTGAGCCAGAGCAGTTAAAGTAGTGTCAAACTGGATTATTTCTGTAGTGCAGATGAGGCACAAGACAAACACAAAATGGGGGTTTAAACTGGAAAAAACACCGCAAAAGTGGGTCGATTTCCACACAACGTCATTGCTAAACTAACGTTTAACTTGAACAGAAAGTGGATAAAAGCCGCTCCTTTTCACTTTCGGAACACAAGTTTAACAACTGCATGTGAAAATCAACCCACATTTGTGGGGTTTTTCTACCTTTTAAATCCCATTTTCTCCATGTGATACACTCCTAGGTTGCTTATCTGTAGCCTGATCTGTATCACAGTGTTGACTATAATTAAAGTGGTGAATGGCCAAATAAACCACTTGTGTTTATTGTGTTTATTGTGTTTATTGGGAGGATGGTGGCAACCCAGTAGTTGGAGTACAACTCCCATCAAGCCTCTGTGAGGAGGGCCAGTGGTCAGGGATAATGGGGGTTGTAGCTCAACAATGCCCAGATTTTCCCCTCTCTGTCCTTATAGTTCAGAATGCTCCAAGGCCATCAAGTACTGAATTTTGTGTGATTGTTATAACAATTGTTGCTGTTACTTGGTGTTTTTTTAAAAGATGCATTACAGTAAATGATATCCTTGGGATCTCTGAATGCTGCTGACATTTGTGTAGGTCTAAACCAAAGGTGGAAATTGTGTGGCCCTTCAGATGCCACTGGACTGCGACTCCCTGCATCCCTAACCAACATAGCCAATGGTGAGGAATTATGGGAGTTGGAGTCTAGCACTATCTGGAAGGCCCTATGAGTTCCACTGCTGCCCTAACACATACCCAACAAGATGGCCTCTCTATCACTTCCTTTCTTGGCATCAGCAGCCAACTGCAGCTTCACCCTGGCATCTGACGGGACTTGTTCCAGCATGGGCAAATTAGCAGCTAAGTCTTTCAAAGGTCCTGGTATCTGAAACAGAAATGGGAGATATCATTTTAAAACACAAAGTGAACTTCAAGAGAAGGAAGGTTAGAGATCCTAGTGAAGCTGGACCCGTTACACATCACCACCCAAGGATGCATCTACGCCATAGAAATAATGCAGTTTGACACCCATTTTAACTGCCATGACTCCATTTTACAGAATCCTAGGATCTGTAGACTCTGTAAAACTACAAATCCCAGGATTCTGTACGCTGAATCTACAGCACTTAAAGTAGTGTCAAGCCATGAACATAAGAAGCAGCTCAGAAACAGTCTTTCCCTGGATAGGTCAGGAACAAAACCCAAAGCTTTATAATCAGAGCTTAAATTTTACGTTTGGGCTACAAATCCCAGAATCCCCCATAAAACTCTAGGATTTGTCATCTAAACATTAACATTTCCAACCTGTGCTCCTTGAGAGGTGCAAAGCAATTCTGACACAGACTTTTGATGCATATATTATGCAGGAGAAGGCTGTTTTGAATATAGTGTGCTATGCTTTTATATTTTTATTATGTTTTACTGGAGAAGAGGGACTAATTGGTTTTAACCTTGTGCTTTAAAAAAATACTAATTTGTTTCACTGTTTGTTTAACTTTTGTAAAATAAGATTTCAACTGGGTTTCATTCTATATTTCTGTGAGATGCTTTGAGTCCCTTGCTGGCAGAAAGCCAGGGTATAAATTAAATTAATTAAATGAATGAATGAATGAAGAAATTCCAAGGAAGCTGGCCGCTTTCACTGGCTCTTTGAGACTAGGACATGGAGCAGTGGGTGCAAACTACATGAAAAAGAGATTCCACCTCAACATTAGGAAGAAATTCCTGACATTAAGAGCTGACTGACAGTGGAATATGCTGCCTTGGAGGGTGGTGGAGTCTCCTTCTTTGGAGGTCTATAAACAGAGGCCAGATGGCCATCTGCCAGGAATGCTTTGGTTGTGGATGGTCCTTGGGGTCTCTTCCAACTCTAAGATTCTATGATTCTATGAAAGGCTTGCCTGGCTTCCCTTAGCCTCTGGCTTTCTGGTTAAGAAATCTTCCGCCAGCACCACAGCTTCCAAACAGGTCTCTGGACAGCTCTCCTGGACCCAGATCTGGATCTCCTGGGGCAGGATGGTCAGGAACTGCTCCAGGATCAGCAGCTCCAGGATCTGCTCCTTTGTGCGCTTCTCCGGCTTCAACCACCGATGGCAAAGCTCCCAGAGCTGGCTGAAGGTCTCTCGGGGACCCTGGGCTTCCTGGTAGCAGAAGCACCGGAACTGTTGGCGCCGTGTCTCCAACTGAAGGGCGTCCTCATCCGGAACCTCTTCTTTCACCTCCATAGGAAAGTCTGGACTTTCGTGGGCCTTGGGGGTTTTGTCCGAGGGACCTGCCACAGTCTGGGTGGCATAGTCTTTTCGAGGCCAGTGGCACAACTCAGCTACTTTTTTGGAGGACACTGGGACTTCTGGAGTACTAGGCCCTGGCTGAGGTGGTACATTTTTCCATTTTGAATAAGGGGATTGCGGGACGTTCAGGAACTCTGACCACTGGATGTCCCAGCCTTGTTGCATTCCCTCTTCCAATTCCTGTTTGATGGGCTGGGGAGTTGGTTTAGTCACAAATTTTGCAACGGTGGTCTCCTCTTGGACAAGAATGTGGCTTCCTCCTACCTCCTCCAGTCTCTCTCCTCGTTCATTAGATCCAGCTAGGCCTTGTTCCTCCATTTTTTTAATTCTTGGATACAGCTCTGGAAAAGAGAGTCAGCATTACTATAAAGGATAAAATGCAATTGTTCTGGGTTAATATTATTCACCATACAATTATAATAGACCATTGTAGAAAAGTGGGAAACCTTTTAGTTTCTCAAAAAGAACACATTTCTTCAGCACAATCTTCTGACGGTCTGGCGAAAATGTGTAGGTAGACCAGAGCTGAAAATACGTAGGGCAAATCTGGTCTGTCTCTCTCGTTTTCTCTCTTTCTGACCCCACCTCTGTGTTTCATTCTCTCACACACACACATATACTGTACACATACAGATTGAGTCTCCCTTATCTGAAACGTTTGGGACTAGACATGTTTGGGATTTTGAAGTTTTGGGGATTTTGTAATAGTTTTATAGGCAGAATGAGCTATCTTGGGGATGGGACCCAAGTCTAAACATGAGATTCATTAATAATTTATATACACTTTATAAACATATCCTGGAGGTAATTTTATACACAATAGTTTTAATAATGTTGTGCATGAAACAAATACTGTGTGAACTGAATCATCAGAAAGCAAAGGTGTCACTATTTCAGCCACCCATGTGGACAATTTTGGATTTTGGACTATTTCAGAATCCCAGATAAAGAAGATAGGAAATCAGGGAAAACGATCCCAGTCTTGCCATCTGCCTGGTACTCTAGGATTTTTTAATGTACAAAGTGATCTGTCCTGAACTCCTCATTTCCCAGTTTTTGATCTTTCCAAAATCCTTGCAAGGTGGACTAGGCTGAAAGAGGATGTCTGTGGTTGCTTCTCAACCTTCATGACTGAAAAGGAGTTAGGAAAACCCAGGGCATTGTTCAAACCTCCACTGCAAGTGAAAGAGTTCCATGCTTCCTTGTCTTTGGAGAAAAGCCACAACTCTATGGCTGAGCACATGTTTTTGACATGCAGGAAGTGCCAGGATCTAATTGTGGCATTTCCAGGGAGGGCTGAGACTCATTCGGAAAGCTAGAGAGCTGCTACCAACCCATGAAGATAAAAATACTGAGTTCATGGAACCAATGGTCTGACTCAGTACTAAAGCAGCACTAGGGATGTAGTTGTGTGGGGGAGGAATGAGGGTATTGAGGAGAATTTCACCCTTCCCCAATGCAATTTTCCCTCAGTTTGCAAACTTCTAGCGGAGAATGTAAAGATATAGCTGTGTTAGTCTATAGCGGGGTAGGCAAGCTTTTTGAGCCGGGGGCCGGATTGCTGTCCCTCAGACAACTGGGGGGCCAAAGCCAAAAATTAAATAATTAAATATTTTTTGTAAAAATTAATTAAATAAATAAACCAGGACAAATGTAGGACAAAATTTTCAAATGGAGGACACTTTTTTATAAAAAATGGAGGACATGCAAAAAAAATTGCTGATTTTTAAAAAATGTTAATATAAATGCATGTTTCAGAGGCTTCTATAGACAATTGCCCCCCTTGCCCGCCGCTTGCCCCCCCCCTTGCCCGCCTCCTCCTGATAGGCCAAAGGCCCCACGCCCTCACACGAGAGGCCAAAGGCTCCGGCGGCAATCGGCGGCAGGACCAGGCGGGGGCCAGTCCCAAGGCCTTGCCGGGCCGGATCCGGCCTGCGGGCCGCAGGTTGCCTACCCCTGGTCTATAGAATCAGTATGCTGAGAGATCTTGTACTGTAGCATCTTTGAGACTAGCTGAAAGAAAGAAGTTGGCAGCATGAGCTTTCGTAGACTTAAGTCTACTTCTTCAGATTCCAAATGCATCTGAGGGAAGTAGACTTAAGTGTAGGAAAATTCATGCTGTCAACTTCTTTCTTTCAGTTAGTCTCAAAAGTATTACAAGTTCTCTTTACATACTGATTCTAGTGGAGAGGAAGACATTGAAAAGTGTTCACAATTAGAACTTGGCTATTTGCTGCGTTCACATTCCCTGGGCCACTTTTCCTGACCCTTTTCTTTGGATGCCTAAATGGTACAGTTGGCCCTCTGTATCCACTGATTTTTTAATCAACAGTCATCCACAGCTTGAGAAAATAAAAAAAATTCAATAAGCCAACCTCAACTTTGCCATTTTATATAAGGGACACTATTTTACTCTGCCACTGTATTGAATGGACTTGAGCATCCACAGATTTTGGTCTCCATGGGACGGGGGTGGTGGTGGAACCAAACCCAAGCGGATACTCAGGGCCCACTGTATTTCTAAATGCTCAAGTGAAGTGCTAGGTTAGTGTGATTTTAGAAATTGGGAACAGAGGAAAAATGCCATCTGGGGAGAGAATTTTAATTTGGGGTGTGTGTGTGTGTGCATGTGTGTCAGGGTGCAAGTTGACAGGCAACCTGAAGGCACATACACACCTACAATTAATAAGCTTGCAATACCCTGAAGGCCAACATGGGTAATGGTTTGAGCATTGGACTACAACTGTGGAAATCAGGTTCAATTCCCTGTTTGGCCATGGAAGCCCACTGGACAAGTCACATATTCTCACGCCCCAAAAAACTCCATGCTAGGGTCACCATAAGCCAGAAAGAACTTGAAGACACACAACAATAAACCCTGAAGGCAATAGATCCCATCTGATCTCAGAAACTAAGCAGGGTCAAGCCTGGCTAATGTACACACGAGGGACTACCAAGGAATGCCAAGTGCTTTTGGCTATATCCAAAGGAAGGCAATGTCAAACCAACTCCAAATCTTTCCTAAGAAAACCCTACGAACCTTATCACATTATTAAACAAACCCGGCAGGCAAATTCATTTTTTTCTTCTTCTCTCTCCTCTTTCAGTCTCTTCTGGTTGTAAAACCATCGGAGAGGGTTGTAAAAGTGTCCCATTTGCCAAGCTAAAATAATCCGTTTGGCAAAGCTTACAATTTTACAATGCTCTCCCACACTTTTACGACCTGGAGAGAATGAGAGTCATGGGGAGGGAGAAAAAGTGTCATTTCGTTTGCCTGTCAGGTTTGTTTAATAATGAGATAAGGCTCTGGGAAATTCATAGGGTTGACAGGCTATAAACACTCAATGCCGTAAACCTTGTACTTACATCTGTGGGCAGCTCCTTGTACCTTCCTTCTCTAACCAGTACTGAGCTAGGTATCGAAACTCTGTCCCGACATGCCACATGTGCTTTTAATACCTGAAAAGCAAAAGAAGGATTTGAGCTGGTGCTAGGGTTGTCAGAATGAAAACTAGAAAGTGCTTCTGTGCCTTCAAAAGATTGTACAAAAGAGAACATTTCAGCAGATGTTGTATGTCACTTGAGCACACACAAGTACAACTTGCCAAAATCCCCTTTTTTACACAACCATTAAAATCCCAGGAGCTCCCTCCAGCTTTCAATCTGGCACCCTAGCTGGTGCTAGAGTTGAAAGGATAGGCATAACTGAAAATGCACTTGTCAAAATTCAAAAACAGCCCGTACAACTATTAAAAGTTGAACCCTCCTCTTCTGTTTTGTTCCAGTTGGCGATCAGGGATATTTGTACAAAGCATTTCCCTGCACTATTTTGGGCTTGCAGAGCCTCCAATATTTTGCAAACAAAAACCGGGACTCATGTGGTTAACCAACATTAGAGCATGGTCAAGATGGCAAAAATACTAACAAAGAAGGACATACAAGCTAGCAGAGGCTGCAGCAGTTTGCTTTTCCCTGAGCTAACTGGGACGGTCAAGACTCTTTTTTTTGGTGCATCTACACTGTAGAAATTATGTAGTTAGACACCACTTTCATTGCCATGGCTCCATCCTACAAAATCCTGGGATTTGTAGTTTGGTGAGGCACCAACACACTTTGGCAGAGAAGGCTAAAGACCTTGCAAAACCACAAATCCCAGGATTCCATAAGATGGAGCTGCAGCACTAAAAGTGGTGCCGAACTGCATTTTTTCTTTCTTTTATTCCAAATATATTTTTAACAGAGCAAAGCAGCAACAGCAACAGTAACAAAAACTACACACTAAAACAAGACAAACAACTATAGACACATAAAAATAATAAAATGACTTCCAACATCTATTTGTTGGCTAGTAATAATAATATACAATAACTTTGCCCTAAAAAAGTGGAAGATTTAAATCCATTTCCACAGTATTATCCAAGTTATATTCTCAGTTAACTTCACATTACTTTACATGTCATTGGGTCTTGATAATAACTCCTTATCAAGACCCCAGGTAGGTTTATATGTTATTATTCTAACGCCTGTGTTTCTACAACTGCTCCACTTAACTTTAGACAGTCAAACATAACTACCCAGTCTTTCCTAAATTCCCCTAATGGCTCTGTTTCTGATCAACTGAGTTAACTTATCAATTTCTGTAAAATCATACAACTTCCAAATCCATTCAGGCGTGTCCCTTTTCTTGCATAGATTAGTCTAGCAGTGGCCAGCTACGTTGTTTCTACAATGTAGATCAGTGACTCCCAAACTTTGGTCCTCCACCTAGCCTGACCAACATTCAGGAATTCTGGGACCTGAAGTCCAAACAAATCTGGAGGACCAATATTTGGAAGATTTGGAGGACACTGTAGATCAGCGGTTCCCAACCTGTGGATGGCAACTGCTTTGGGGGAGGGTCGAATGACCCTTTCACAGGGGTCCCTAAGACCATTGGAAAACACATATTTCCGATGGTCTTAGGAACCAATTTTATGGTTGGGGTTCACCACAACATGAGGAACTGTATTAAAGAGCCGCGGCATTAGGAAGGTTGAGAACCACTGTTGTGGATGGATCCATCCCCTCTTCTCCGTTGCATGCAAACTGCTTCTGCACTTGGAGCTCAGTTTGCAGCAAATGAAGACAGCTGAGGACAAAGGGGGAAGGTGGGAGGAGGCGAGAAAAAACTGGGACACTTTAAAAGCAACTCAAAAAATGGGATGGCAGAGGAGCAATCTTGCCAAATTGGTCCAGCTGGAGGGACTGGGCTTGGGAAGAAGAGTTAGTGGTGGAGCTCAATGGTTGCATGGGATGATGCATTGCAAGGGTGTTTTTTCTGTTTCATTTGCCTCCTTGCAAAGCCCCAACCCTCCACCTTCTCATCCTTTGTGCTGCTCCTGTTTCCATTTGTCTCTCTCTTCTCTATAAGCTGTCCTTCCACAATCGAACCCACCTCTCCTTTCTCCACTTACTCTTCCAGAGATGCTTCAGCCTTGGCTAGTCTGAAATCTCAAATGCACCAAAAAATGGACCAAAATGCATCCAAAAGGCTCTTGCATTTTCCCAGCCAGGAGGAGGAACCGGAAAGGAGATGCATTTCCAAATTGAAAGGAATTCCTCCTCTGGCTCTGTCTAGGAGGGAGAGCTCTGTACCTTTAACCCTTTCCCTTGCTGGTAGGGAAAAACTCATCCAAGGTCAGAATCAGAGAATCCCTAGCAGTTTATCACACTGGGGCTGATTTCGACATTAAGGAGAGATTAAAGCATATTTAAAGTGTCCCGCAAATGAAGCGAAAATAGCGAGTAATTGTGCAAATGATTATCACATGCAGTTTGTGATACCGGAAATGCATTGACACTGAAATCCCGAAACTGAAAAGATGTGCATTAATGCTTCTTTGTAACTACTTTCATGGCAGGTTTTGTGTGATGGTGTGTGAAATCGTTTTGCCTAATTATGCAGTTTTTCCGGGATATTCAAGGGACAAACTCCTAATCTCCTTTGTATGATAAACGATCTAGAGTTGGAAGGGACCCCAAGGGGCTGTCCAGTTTAAAGTTCTGCCATGCAGGAACTCACAATCAAAGTACTTCCAGCCTCTGTTTAAAGACCTCCAAAGAAGGAGACTCCACCACTCTCTGAGGGAGTGGGTTCCACTGTTGAACAGCTCTTTCCATCAGGAAGTTCTTCCTAAGGTTTAAGCGGAATGGCTTTTCCTGTAGCTTGCATTCCATTGCCCCATGTCTTATTCTCTGGAGCAGCAGAAAACAAGCTCGCTCCATCTTCTGTGTTCTCCCTTTAGATACTTAAACAGGGCTATCATATCACCTCTTAACCATCTCTTCTCTAGGTTAAACATACCCAGCTTCCTAAGTCTCTCCTTACAGGGCATGGTTTCCAGACCCTTCACCATTTTAGTCACCCTCCTTTGGACATGTTCCAATTTGTCAACATTAGGCTTGCCATATCCTGCCTGGGGGTGGGACTTTCCCGGTATGGGACAGGTCCGCACGGTCCTGCCCCGGTTTGCCCCCGCCCCCAGGCTGAGGGGAGGGATTCCTTCCCCGCTTGTGCTCCGCCGGCGAGGACGGGGCCCAGGGGGGGGAAGGAAAGCCTCCCCTCAGCGAGGCTCCTTTTCAAATGTAGGGCACAAAAAACTCCTACATTTGAAAAATTTGTCCTACATTTGTCCCAGTTTGGAGGTCCTGACTTATGGCAACCCTAGTCAACATCCTTTTTGAATTGTGGTGCCCAGAACTGGACACAGAATTATTCCAGGTGAGGGCTGACAAAAGCAGAATACAGTGGCACTGTTACTTCCCTCGATCTAGACACTATAGTTATATTGACGCAGCCTAGAATCGCATTGGCCTTTTTTGCTGCCGCATCACACTGTTGACTCATGTTCAATTTGTGGTCTACTAGGACTCCTAGATCCCTTTCACATGTCAAGCCAGGTGTCCCCCATCCTATACCAGAAAATTAGAAGAGACCCCAAGGGCCATACAATCCAGCCCCCAGCCATACAGGAATGCACAAATCAGCAGGCATGCACATTCCCCCCCCCCCCCCCCCGCCTATGTGTAGTATCTTTTATCTCTGTTGAAATTTATCTTGCTAGCTTTGGCCTCACTGTCTAATCTCTTATTGTTTTGTGCCTTCAAGTTGTTTCCAATTAATCGTGACCCTATTATAGGATCTTCTTGGCAAGGTTGGTTCAGAGAGGGTTTATCATTGTGTGTCACCCAGTGGATTTCATGGCAGAGCAGGGAATCGAATCCTGGTCTCCAGAGTCATAGTCCAACACTCAAACCACTGTGCCACTCAAGCTGTGGATGGATGGATGGATGGATGGATGGATTTTGGCTCCAGTGGCCCCTCAAAGCAAAGAGAAACATATAAAACTGCAATAAAAGCAAAGACGTGGAAGAGAAAGGAGAGGCCCCAGTTTTTTTTAATTAAATGTAAAAAAATATTATTATAATTATTAATTTTTTTTATTTGAAAACATTCAGTCTTACCAATATCTCACTTTAACCACATGAAACAATCTATCCAAATAAAAATGTTCGTTTGTTCAAAATCTTAAATCTCTGAAAATTCTTCACCGATTGCTTTGAAATTTTGACACAACATTCTATTCGCATACAATCATGTTTTTATATACCTAATATGTTTTTATATATAGATGTCACACCTGTGACAGGTAAAAATGTTTTTTTAAAAAACACTGCCATCTGCTGGACATAACAGCAACACACCCCAGTGGCTATGCCATGTCAGTTAAAGAGATTGCAATTCCCAGTTCGATTGGTATTTGCAATCACCATCAACAAAGCTCAGGGCCAATCTTTAGAATTGTGCGGTTTAGATCTAGACACGGATTGCTTCTCACATGGATAGGGTTGCCATACGTCTGGACCTCGAAACCGGGAAAAAATCTAGGACAAAATTTTCAAATGTAGGATGCATTTTTGGTGTGTCCTACATTTGAATAGGAGCATCGCTGAGGGGAGGTTTTCCCTTGCCGCTTGGGCCCCGGGCCTCGCCGCGATTGTGGCGGGGAGCAGAGCCCAGGCGGCGAGGGAATCCTCCTCTGAGGGAGGCTTTCCCTCGCCGCCTGGACCTCGCCGCGATTGCGGCGGGGAGCGGAGCCCAGGCAGGGAGGGAATCCTCCTCTGAGGGAGGCTTTCCCTCGCCGCCCGGCCCTGGGCCTCGCCGCAATCGCAGCAGGGAGCAGAGCCCAAGCGGTGAGGGAAAGCCTCCCTCAGCTTGCCATATCCTGCCCGGGGGCGGGGGCAAACCGGGGCGGGACCGTGCGGACCCGCCCCAAACCGGGAAAGTCCCGCCCCCAGGCGTGATATGGCAAGCCTACACATGGACAATTATATGTTGTGTGTTGTAGAGTCAGCAGGCTAGACAACCTCTATATCTACACAGCCAATGGAACATCAAAAAATATTGTATACCCACAAGCATTGTGAAATCAAATATTTTAGAAACGTGTGCTTTCTCTTTTCTTTCTTTTCCATTTAACCAGACTGAGACACAGCAACGCATGGCCAGGTACAGCCAGTGTACATATAAATGCATTTCAGTTGTTCATATGATATTGTAATTTAAGGATATACTTTTTATTTTGTTGGTAACACAACTATTACTATTGATACCAAAATATATTCAGTAGTATACGGAAATTACAATTTACAAGTAATCTTTGTACAAAAAACATTACTAAGGATGCTGTATGGTGCAGTATAGGAGGAGGTCAATGGGGCACCATTGCATGGTACCATGAGTTATTGCTAGGTTGGCCATACGTACCTTTTTAAATTGGGCAATAGCAAACCCCTGTAGCCAAGGGTCTTTCTAGGTTTTTTTTTTATATAGCTCAGTTTATTGGGTTGGCTACAAGGACCCTTGAAATCGTTTCCCTTATGTATACCAAGAGAAAAGGGATTAAAGGAATATTGCAGAGGCAGAATTCTCTGAATGAAGCATTTCTTTTATTAAGGGGGATATCACACAACAATCTACGTTCACTCACATATACATGCCAGGACTAAGGAAATCAGGAGTTATCTTGGAATAGTTGGAGGCTGAGCTAATGGTGATACTTAAACAAGATGTGGCTTAACTCCAGATCTAATTGCGAGAGGGATTGTGTTGGATACGGCTGTTCAGGTGAGTGGAGGGAGGAATGGATATACCAGGACCGATCAGAGTTGCACATTAAACTCAGTTTACAGCCACTCAAGTAAGCTGAGGACAAAGAGGAAAGGTGGGAGGAGGGCTGCTACCGTACTGAAGAAATAATCCAGGTTTGCTATTGACATCCTCTGAAGTTGAGAATGTGACTTGCTCAGGTCACCCAGTGGGTTTACGTGGCCGAGCCAGGATTCGAACTCTAGTCTCCAGAGTCCCAAGGTTCAAACCACTATAATAGAGGTATACTGCTTCAACAACAGCAAGTTTTGCACTGCCATTTTGCAACAGCAGCCACCAATTCTGTGTTCATCATAACCAACATGTGGGCCAACAGCGGTCTATGTAACAACCTGTCCCATTTTGTGGTTGCTGCAGCTGCTCTTACTTATTAAGATGTTTCTCCTAATCTTCAGCCCAAATCTATACCGCTATAGTCTGATAGCTGGCTAGGGGACTTTTGGGAATTGCAGTCAAGATGACTTTTTTCAAGATGATCCTCTCCTTCTTCACTCCGAAGAGTTCAAGATGGCATACCCAGCTCCTCTCCTACATTTTCCTCTTCTCACAACAATCCTGTGGGATACATCAAACTGAAAGTCACCCAATGACTTTCATGGCTTAGGCCAGTGGAAGATTGTGGAAAGCTGTAGTAGTACATATTTTTTCCAAAGCTGGGCTGAGCAGGATTTCATTTCAGTACACTCGGCCCTCCATATCCATGTTTCTTTATCTAGGGATTCAGGCATCCACGGCTTGAAAATATTTTAAAAATATATAAATTCCAAAAAGCAAAACTTGATTTTTGCATTTTTATATAAGGGACACCCTTTTACTCTGCCGTTGTATTTAATGGGACTTGAGCATCTATGGATTTTGATATCCATGGGGATACTTGAACTATACCCCAGCAGATACCAAGGACCCACTGTATTTAAAAACAACAACATAACAGCAGATATAATCAAGGTTCACTTTTTGGAATGTATATATATATTTTAAAATATTGTGAAGCTGTGGATGCTTGGATCCATGGATAACAAATCTGTGGATACAGAAGGCCGCTTGGATCCATGGATAACAAATCTGTGGATACAGAGGGCTGACTGTACTAAAACTAGAGCAGCCTTCGAAAGCTGCATCTGCACTGCAGAAATAATGCAGTCTGGACACTGCTTTAACTATTATGGCACCATCCTATGGAATTCAGGAATTTGTAGTTTGCACCAGAGCGCTCTGATAGCGAAGGCGAAACCTCTCACCAAACTACAAATCCCAGGATTCCATAGCATGGAGCCATGGCAGTAAAAGCAATGTCAAACTGCATTAATTCTGCCATGTGGATGCAGCTGAAGGGCAACTCAAAGAAGTTTCCCCTCCACCATCTTTTTACATACTGTAGCTCTGAAGCACTTTAATCCCCTCTTTGGGCAGAGAAGAGAGAAGAGATCCCAAGGGTTAAACCAACAGAGCTGAGTTTGCACAGAGAGGCCTGAAATTGGAGAAGGAAGCTGGGGATTGTCAAAGCCTCTTTCCTGGACCTGATAGGGGAATCTGGCTGTTTTTATATTAAGAATCTAATCAGGCTGCTTTTATATCATTCCCAAAAATAAAATAAAAAAATAAAAAATTATAGCCTTAATATAAATGGGAAAGAGACGCCTGCAAAAAGGAGACTGCATTGCAGAGGCTGCAGCTGCTGCAGAAAAAGGTGAATTTTCTGGAGGAGAGGGGGTGGTGGTTGCAAGCAAAGGATGGGGAGAAATTTATTGATCTGCTTCATCTATTTATTTATTATTTGCTTTATTTATTTACTATATTGAGATCCAAACCCACTCAGTGCAACTGAGATCCACAAAGGATCGCTTGGTTGCTGAATGCTTCCCTAAGTGCAAAATAAAATGTGGATCTTTACTTTGCAGGAGAATGCAATCCAAATATCAGGATAGTCAGGATTATTTTATTTTAATTTAATTTTTGCATCAGCACCCTTCTTATTTGTGAAGTACAATAACATCCAAAATCCACAAAACAGAGGTACAGTGGACCCTTGTCATCCACTGGGGGTTGGTTCCAGGACCCCATGTGGATACTAAAATCCATGGATGCTCAAGTCCCATTCAATAAAATGGCACAGAAATGGTGTCCCTTATATAAAATGACAAAACCAGGCTTTGCGGTTTGGAATTTATATAGATCTTTAAAAATATTTTTAAATCGTGGATGGTTGGATCTGTGAAGAAGGAATCCATGGGTAAGGAGAACTGACTGTACCTTTATTGGACCGACCGAAATGCACAAAATACACGTTGCAAGCTTTCAAATCTCCGCCGGCTTCTTCGTCAGGCAAAGGTGCTAAGAATCATACAGGAGGAAAGAAATTATAAAATCACAATGTTCCTGGTTTGCATTTTCTCAAGGTGTTGTTGGTGTGTTGTTCTTTGGAAGGATATCTATGCAAGCATGTCCCTCCTCCGCTTGGCTATGTGGCGCTGGAAATAAAGCATTCCCAAATCCAGGATAAAATTTTAATTCCGTTAGCAATACAAAAAGATACTTCTTCTGAGATCCCAGATGTGTGCATTTTGGTTGGCCAAATAAAGGCATCACTGTTTTGTGCATTTGTGGTATTGTTATATTTTGGTATAATACGACCAACACAGCTACCCCTGACTATGGAGTTTATCACATGGGAGGCAAAGCGCCCAAATCCTGTGGATAAATGGGCTTTAAATCCTGGGAATATCCCACATGAGTTTTCAGACATGTCAGGTGATTTCGACATTAACCTGACATTAACCCCTGCAGAAAGCTGCAAAATCGGGCCGCTTTTTAACTTCGGAATTTCGGGAGTAGCCATTTTGGGAAACAAGACAAGATAAGATTTTACATGTGATCCATCAAGGATCTTCTGTTGTTCCTCAACCTAGGCTGCATCCGACTTGGGGCCACAACAAACTACAATCCCCAGAATTTCATAGCCTAGAGCCGTGGCAGTTAAAGCAGTGTCAAACTGGATTATTTCTGCAGTGTGGTTGCAGGCCTAATTTAACTTGCAAGATTGCTATGAAAATGGAAAGGGCCAGGCAGAGGAAGACAGCAATATATTCCCTACTAAAACTCATATCCAGTGCTAGCCATATTGGCCATTTGACAAAGTACGATAACATCCAAAATCCACAAAACAATGATGCCTTCCTGCTTGATGAAGAAGCCTGTGCTGGTCTGTGATGGTAATAAAGATTAATTGAACTGATGACGAAGCCAGTGGAGCTTCGGAAGCTTTCAATCTGTATTTTGTGCATTTTGGTTGGCCCAATAAAGGCATCACTATTTTATGAATTGTATTGCACAAAAACTTTGTTGAGGAAGAATGGTAGAAAAAAAGTAAAAATAATCACCGTTCGTTTGTTTCCCTTTCACTCCTTTTTCTGCTTCAGAACCTTTTCTGCCGAAGACAACATCGGTGAATCTTTTCCGGAGAAATGGAGAACTGGGTCAAGGAGCATAGTCCAGAGATTTGTGCCCAGGTTGTGGCACTGGCGGAAGATTTCCTGCTGAGACAACAGCAGACAGAGCAATGGGGAAAGCAGGTGAAATAGGCTGGAGCTGATCAGCACTCAATTCAAAGGGCTGGGTGGCATCTTTGAAGTTGCAAATTGACTGGGACTGGTACCCAAAGGATTGCCCTCTGCCTTGTGTACCATTATTTATTCATTTCTCCCAGAAAGGGGCCCAAGGTGGCTCATAGATACCATGCATCTGAGGAAGTAGGCTCAAGTCTATGAAAGCTCATATTACCAATTTATCTGTTGTAAACCGCCGTGATCATAGGAACGGCGGTATATAAATAAAATTTCAATCAATCAATCAATCTCAAGGGTGCTACAAGATCATTTTGTGTACTGATTTCCCAGACTAACGACTTTATCACATGGGAAAAATCGGGAGTTAAACAACGAAAATTGTGTGAAAAATCATGCAATTGCAATTAACACTTTCACATAATATCATAATGAAAGTGCCATTATCTCGTGAATAAACAGGCAGTAAACAGCAAGAAATCATTCATGGGGAAATCCTGTGAGCAATTTGTTGTTGTTTATTGCCTGTTTATTCCTGGGATAATGACTCTTTAATGGCAATGTGTGTGAAAATTTTCACATGATTTTCGCTGTTTAAACCCCCGATTTTCCCCGTGTGATAATGTCCTATCACAGCCTAGGTCTTTGAGTTATAAGTTCTTGCTGTTGTGTGCCTTCAAGTCATTTCCAGATTATGGCACTCCTAAGGTGACCGATGGTATAGTGGTTTGAGCATTAGACTATGACTTTGGAGAACAGGTTTTGAAACCCACTAGGTGATCGTGGGCAAGTCACACCCTCTCAGCCTCAGAGGATTGCTATGGCAAAGCCCTTCTGAAGAAACATGCCAAGAAAACTCTGTGATAGATTCACCTTAGGGTCACCATAAGTCTAAAATGACTTGAAGGCACACAAAAAATTGCATTGGTTTTCCTAGCTGCTGCATCACATTGCTGGCTCATGTTCAGCCTGTGGTCGACTAAGACTTTCAGATCCTTTTTGCATGCACTGCTATCAATCATGGGTTTGCTTAGGGCTGTCATAAGCTGGAAATGAGTTGAAGGCACACAACAACAACAGTGTGACACTATCATGGGGTTTTGTGGAGCAGAGAGTGTGTGACTCATCCAATGGGTTTTCCATGGCTGAGTGGTGAATCGAACCTTGATCTCCAGAGAATAGTCTAATGCTCATACCACTACACCACACTGATCTTGTGTAGCTACATATCCTCAAGATCATAAACGTTTTTCTGAGTCCAACAGGCCAGGCCTCTCATGGGATGTGAAAACCATTATTTTTATTATTATTATTATTATTATTATTATTATTATTATTATTATTATTATTATTATTATTTCTTACCCGCCTCTCCCCATGGATTGAGGCGGGGGAACAACAACAATTAACAAACAAACAACATCAGATAAAACACATTGATTAAAACACACATCAATTTAAAAGGTCAAATAAGTTGTGCACATATTACAACAATCCACATCTAAAATTCATCATTTAAAACTCACAATTAAAAATAGACTGCATCTCTGTTGTTGTATGCCTTCAAGTCATTTCCGACTTATGGCAACCATAAGGTGAGCCACGGCAGTTAAAGCAATGCCAAACTGCTTTACAGTGGTACCTCGGGATACGAAATACCCAGGTTACGAAATTTTCGGGATACGAAAAAATCCCATAGGGAATTATTGTTCCGGGTTACGAATGTTTTTTCAGGTTACGAAAAAACTTTTGGTGCTTTTCGGCGCTATTTTACACGGAATCGCGGCTTTTCCCCATTAGCGCCTATGGCAATTCGGCTTACGAAGGCTTTTCGGGTTACGAAAGCGGCCGCGGAACGAATTAATTTCGTAACCCGAGGCACCACTGTATTTCCAGAGTGCACACAAGGCCTCTGCTTCTCTGAAGCCATTTTACATTTCTAACTGGACACGACCCGAACATATAGTCCTTGTCACCAAGGGTATAAATTTGTGTCTTATATACAATTTGTTATATATAATATAACAAATAATTATGTTCCAGGCTATTCTGAACCTCCCCACTTGTTCCTGATTTGTCTTGTCCAACGTTTAATCACAGGTGGTGACCGAAAATCTTTCTGACATGGAGCAACCTCTGTCTGACACAGAACGAGAACAGCGCTTTAACCAGGAGGGAGAGGAAGATACAGTCTCACTTGGTGAGGATTTGATTTTTCCAAGTACTTAATTTTTGAAACAGCACAGTGCAAAATTCATCCTATGATAATTACGGACCAATCAAAAGCCATAAAATGGTGAATCGATTTTGAATCGATTCACAGGTGTGAATCTCTCCATGCAAAAAACGTAAGTGTGACCGACCCCTTTTGTCACTCCCAAATCCTGAAAATATTTTTGAGGAGAAAAATAGCTGATAAATGTGTGTGTTTGGCCTAACACCTTCAAACCCTACTACTTGTGAAGGCAAACTGTTCTATTGTTTAACAAATTTTATTACAGGAATGCTTTGCCTGATATTTAGCTGAAACTTGCTTCTCTGGATTTTATTTTATTTTTTGTGGGGGGAGGAAGTAATCTTTTAATTTAATTCTCTGATTTGAGAATTCATTTCTCCCACAAGTCAAATGCTAGATTCATCATTTTAATACTATACTAGATTAATTCTATTTTAATGCCCATTTATGTATGTTTGTAACTGTATTTTTTAATTTGTAAACTGCTTTGTATCCCAATTTGGGGGAAAAAGCAGGATATAAATAAATGTTTACATCATCTCAGTGTTTTCTGTTAATCTTGGCAGGTGATGGTCAGGTGAGTGAGGAGGAGGAAGAGGAGGAGGAGGAGGAAGAAGAGGACAACCTCCATCTAGAAGATTCTGAACCAGATGAGGTATCGTTCAGAGGTGACACTTCATGGAGTATTTCTCAATTCCATGACGTTGGAGAAACATCTGGAAGTCTTCAGAGCCCACATATAATGGAAGACGGGAGCTACTCAGAGAAAATAGTGGATATTCCCCTCCGAACTTATGACAAAGGCCACTGGGATCTGAAAGAACCCAGGATCCGAGCGAGAATCTATAACCATGGGGGGCTGAAGATGTGCATGGACTGTGGGAAAACTTTCAAGCAAAGTTCAAGCTTATATAGACACCGGAGACTCCACACTGGAGAGAAACCGTACGGGTGTCCTGAGTGTGGCAAAAACTTCAGCCGGAAGTCGCATCTCATTGCTCATGAGAGGACCCACACGGGGGAGAAACCCTATGACTGTGCAGAGTGCGGCAAGAGCTTCAGCCGGAAGTCACATCTCACCACACATGAGAGGATCCACACAGGGGAGAAGCCATATAAATGTGGGGAGTGTGGGAAGTGTTTCAGCCAGAGTTCAGCCCTTGTGGCGCATGAGAGGTCCCATACTGGTGAAAAGCCATTCACTTGTCCCGATTGCGGGAAGAACTTTCATCGGAGGTCAGGGCTTTCAGCTCACGAGAGAACCCACACGGGAGAAAAGCCATACAGGTGCACAGAGTGCGGGAAAAGTTTCAGCCAAAGCTCAGGCCTTTTGGCCCATGAGAGGACCCACACAGGAGAGAAACCCTACCGATGTACCGAGTGTGGGAAAAGTTTCTGTGAGCGCACTGCTCTTGTGAGACATTTGAGAACTCACACAGGGGAGAAACCGTACACTTGTGCCGAATGCGGGAAGAGCTTCAGCCAGAGCTCAGGTCTTTTGGCGCATGAACGTACCCACACTGGGGAGAAACCATACAAATGTTCAGACTGTGGGAAAAGCTTTGGGCACCGCTCTGATCTTCTCAGACACCAGAGAATCCTTAAAAGAGGAAAGCCATACAAATGCTCAGAGTGTGGGAAATGTTTTGGCCGGGGTTCAGATCTCCTCCAGCATCAACAAATCCACACAGGAGAGAAACCGTATAAATGCTCCTATTGTGGGAAGTGTTTCAGTTGGCGGTCGAACCTTATTAAACATGAGAGAATCCACACAAGGGTGAAAACATTGACTTGTGCCGTCTGAGTATGAAAATTCCTGCCTTCGTATATAAAGGAGTCACTGTGCCAAATCTGTTGACTATAGAAATTTTAACTACAGTCGGAAAGTCACTGCTTGCTGCCTGTCAGTAACTGTTTGGAAGAGAGTCTAAAGAAAAAAGAATTGTGATTTCAAAAATAATTTCAGGTTTGGGTGATGCTGAAAAAGAAATACATAGCCACTGATTTAGTAAACTCATACCCGTAATTCTCTTATAGTCATGAGAATGACTCCAGAGAATATGGTGCAGCAGGATAAAATTGGATGGAGAACTGCAGGAATTACTGTCTGTCGTCTAGTAGACTCTGAGGGACAGAGGGCCATTTTGGCTTTACAGGCCTCATGGCATGTCACACCAGTGTATCTGTGGTGACTAGAAGTTACATCTTCAGAAGTTACTTTTTTCTGTTGAACAAGCAGTGTTTGGGGGCCAAAATGGCCCCTATGAAGTCAATTTGTGGCTGAAGAACTGGGTGTAGGAATGCTGCTTTTTTAAATGGATCCAGGGGCCAAGAGGATGCCACAAGGCTCACCTGGGTCACAAAATCCCCCTCCCCTTTCATCTATTTCCTTTGCCCACAGGCAAAGATGCATTTAAAATTATGTTTAAAGCCTAATCTAGTCATGTTCTTGATACAACATATTTTCTTAACAACCCTGGATGATTTCCACTATATAGGCATACTTTTTCCTCCCCTCATTGGTCCAAAATACACTGCAGAAATAATCCAGTCTGACATGGCTTTAATTGCCCTGGCTCAGTGCTAGAGAATTGTGGTAATTGTAGTTTTGTGTAGTCAGAGAACTCTGGTGCCACAATACATTACAATTCCCAGGATCCCCAAACACTCAGCCAGGGCAGTTAAAGCAATCTCAAACTGGATTATTTCTGCAGTGTGTTTTGGACCATTGGTCACAATCCTTATCCACCCCAAATGTCTTGGGATTGTTGTTTCTGGGGATGATACATGGAGGCTTGCAAAGTAGCCAGTTTATGTTGTTGCATGAGGGATTACTTGCAGGAGGTTGAGTGAGAGTGAGTGAATGTTTTGGTGCCTGTGAGATCTGTAGATATGATAATAGAAGGGTTTTTACTTTCAACTATATTTATTCCCTTGTGATGATCCTCATATGCTAAAGGCAGTACTGGATTGCGGCTTCCATGTGAGTGGAGTCTGGTCTATAAAAGAGTAATCTTTTAGTATTGTATTTCCCAAATAGTTTCCGAACCATGGAGAGTTCCTTTAAAGTTCAGACCATAACCCAGCTCCGATTCACTGTTTCCCTCACCTCCTGGTTTGGAAGTCATCCACTGCTGACTTAGTTTACTTAGAGTGTATCTACACTGTAGAAATAAAACAGATTAACACCACCTTAACTGCTCTGGCTCCATGCTATAGAATCCTGGGATTTGTAGTTTGGTGAGGCACCAGCACCGTTTGGCAATGAGGGCTAAAGACGATGTAAAACTACAAATCTCAGGATTCCATAGGACAGAACTACAGCACTTAAAGCAGTGTCAAAATGCATTATTTCTACACTACAGATGCCCCCCCCCCCAAGTTTTCAGGACCTGGCTTCTTGCACTTTTTCAAAATACTGTACTTTGAATTTGAAACTTATGGCCTAATGCATTTGCATCCAGTATTTTGATGCCTTGACAAGTATAATGGAAACAAATCTGAAAACCACATTTTAAGCTGGTGACATTGCTGGGGTCTGTGCAAGCAGTCTAGTATTTGGTGTCCAGAAATCAGTGGGGCTTACCTGTAAAAAGCAGTCATTCCAGTCAGTGATGTGTGTCCAAGGAATGAAGGGGCAGTGGGGCAAGAATGGGCCCGGGGGAGATTCAATCAAATTAAAATAACTCCAGTAACTTTGGCAGATAAATTGGTGTTTGTGTATCTTTTCCCCTCTCATATGTTTTGGTGGGAAGAAACTGTCATACTGCAAAGAAACTGAGCCATAAAAATGCATCTCTATTTTTTAAGTGACCGGTGTGTTCTTCTTTAAAAAAACAACAACAAGTGGTGTTTGCTGATTTGAATTACAGTGGTGCCTCAGGTTACGAAATTAATTCGTTCCGCCGCGGCGTTCGTAACCCGATTTTTTTTCGTAACCCCCGAAAAGCCCTAGGGCGCGCGCGCTGAGGAAGCCCGCGTTGTCGTGCGAAACAAAGAAAAAGCGCCGCGCGAAAAGCACCAAAAAATTTTTTCTACTAAGCTGGAAAAAAAAACGTAACCCGGGGAAACAGTTTTTCCGATGGGGATTTGTTCGTAGCCCCGGAAATGTTCGTAAGGCGGTGGCTTTCGTATCCCGGGGTACCACTGTATATGATCTCAGTCTCTGGTAGCTCTCTCATTATCTGAGCAACACAGTTGAGAGGTATAGTCTCTCCTCCAAATAAATTAAGGGTTAATGATGTAATGGCCTTAGGCAGTGATGTATTCAAGTCTTTTACTTCAAGTCACATCTCAAGTGTCAAGTGTGTACATTCATGTCACTTTCTTTCCATCTTGCCTTTCAAGGCATATAAGAGCCCACACAGGAGAAAAACCGTATAAATGCTCCTGCTGCGAGAATAGGTTTATTCAAAGGTTGGACCTTATTCGGCATGGGGGGACGCATACTGGAGAGAAACCATATGAATGCTCAGTGTGTGGCAAAACCTTCAGCCAAAAAGGTTCCCTCATAAAACATGAGGGAATCCATACAGGAAAGAATCCATACGAATGTGTTGACTGTGGGAAAAGCTTTAGCTGGAGAAACCATAGGAATGCTCATCTTGCACCAAAGGCTTCAATGGTGGCATCCACATAGATATATATGAAAGAGTGCATATTTGTGAAAAACCATATGAATGTGTGGAGTGCGGAAAAACCTTCTGTTGCAAAGCGTCTCTTTTTACACATCTGAGAAGCCACATGGGAAAGAAGGCACATGACTGATCAGTGCTGAAAGTGTGAAATATTTTTTGGTTGAATTACAAAATTCTTGGAATAGGGTTGGGGAAAGTATAGCACGTAGGCCCTAATGCTTTTGTAGAATGTCCCGAATCCCTGTGCCACCAGACACTTCATACACGTATGGGGAACAATTTCACCGCTTTTTGTGGGATTTTGAACCATTTTTCCAACAGGAAGTGGGTCATAGTGCTACAAGCAACTGAGGTGTGTGGTGTGCAAATCTAGCTGTTATTTTAATTTTTGAATACAGCATTTCTTCCACATTCGCTGGGGTTAGGGGCAAACAACCCTTGTGGACGTGGAAAAACCACAAATAACAAAACACTTTTTTTTAACCTGAGAGAACACCTCTCTGGGAATCTCTAGGTCTGCCAGTGCAACTCTGCGGTCAACATTTACCATAAGTTGATCATAGAATCATGCCTAGAGAATCCTCCAGCACAACTCTTTGGTCAGTTTCATGCAGAGTTGCTCCAGGGGACTATAGAGATTTTTACAGAAAACATATTAATGAAATTTGCAAATAATCAAATCTGCAAAAGTCAAAGCTGTAAATATAAGGGCTGATAGTGAGGGTTCATCAGGTGAGAGGTGCTACAGAAGAGCAAGGTAGCAGCGACACTCAGCTAGACAGGAATGAGAAGACTAACAGAGATTGAGTCAGGTTTATATTTTAACAGAAGGATCTGGAGCAGCGAAAGGCCCTGCCAAGTTGTCAGCCCATAAGACAGCTGCCCAGAGATGCCAGGCAATGATCCAAATGCAACACCAATCTCTTTTTCCTGCCCTTCAGCACTCTAGACTTAAACTCTGTCCCCCCTTTTTTTATAAAGTCCTTCACATATTCTGGGTCAGTGGTTCCCAATACTTTTCTATGCCACACACCTGAAATGTTTGATTAATGTTCGCCTGCCCTGACTTTAGCTCCAGACTGGCCAGGCAGGGCAGAAAGAGGTCCTACTTTTTTTTTTAACCTCCAGTAGTGTAGTTGTTTGAGGGTTGGACTACAACTCTGGAGACCAGGATGGATGCCACACTTGGCCATGCAAACTCACTGGGTGACCCTGGACGAGTCATACACCCAAGGCCCCAGAAAACCTCATGATTAGGGGTGCCATAAGTTGGAGACAGTTTCAATGGCAGTGACAAGTCTCAAATAAGGCAAGGGTGGGAATCACTTGGCCCTCTGGATGTTGTTCAACTGGAAATCCCGTGATGAGGTATACTGTGGTCCAACAACATCCAAAGGGCTACTCCTCTGGCCTAATGGAAGGCCTGTTCCTTGCCCCCTTCCTATTCCTCCCCTTATAGACCCATTTATTGAAATGGTGAATGATGAAAGGCTAGATTTGTTGCTGTTTTGTGCCTTCAAGTCATCTCTGATTTACGGTTACCCTAATAGAGTTTTCTTGGCAAGATTTGTTCAGAGGAGATTTGCCTTTGCCTTCCCAAGGCTTAGAGAGTGTGACTCGCCCAATACTACCCAGTGGATTTCATGGCTGAGCTGGGAATCAAACCCTGGTCTCCAAGGTTGTGGTCCAACACTCAAAGCACTATGCCACGCAGACTCGGTACACATCTAATTCTCTCTTTTACATCTCTTTTACAGTTTTGTGACCTAAGTCAAAGATGGGGAACCTCTCTCAGCCTAAAGTCGGGTTCAAACTCAGAGTGTTGTGTGTGTGTGACATTCCAGTGGCAGGGAGAGCTGGAGCCAAAAGCAAAATGGCAGAACCAGAACATATTTGAGCATGAAGTACTTCCCGCCAAAGTACTTCCCGCCAATAACTTAGTCTTAAGAGAGTTTAAAGCACAGTGGGTGCCATTTAAAATACAGGTTGAGTAATTTGTCCAGAATTCTAAAATACTCCAAAATCTAAAATTGTCCTCATGGGTGGCTGTTGGATTCTATTTCCAATTTTGTCTGAATATTGAGATACCTAATTTTAGTCACTTTATTTGTAATTTTAAAGTTAAAATTAAAAAAAAATTGTACCTTCAACTACTCATATAGGTTTATGCAATTATGTTTTTTTAATATGAAACTTGATAATAATAATAATAATAATAATAATAATAATTTGTTTTATTTATATACCGCTATTCCAAGGATCATAGCGGTGAACAGCAAGTAAGCTAATTAGCAAGTAAGCTAATTTGCCCCGAAGAGTCTAGGTACTCATTTTAGCAACCTCAGAAGGATGCAAGCCTGAGTCGAGCTTGGGCCCTTTTGCTGGTCTTGAACTCGCAACCTTGTGGTTTTGAGTGAATGGCTGCAGTACAGACATTTAACCACTGCGCCACCAGGGCTCCATCTTTTATACAGATATGTTTAATTAAATTGCATGGTTGTTTTTGATCTTACGGTGACTTAGATTATTCCATTTACCCCCCCCCCAACATATTATGTTTAATCCAATAAAATTTTAAACCCCCTTCTTTTCTAAGCAAAATATATTTTTTAATTCTCATAATTATTCAGAAACCTCTCCCTATTTTATTTTTTTTGCAATAAATTGTGTGTTGCTCACACTCAGGAATATCAGGCTTAACAAGTTGGTTGTGCATTGCGCAATTGCTGTTTCTATCACTTGCCTCACTTTATGGCATGGACTTAATGATTACAATCATGCAGCCAAGTTAACTGCAAATTAATACTACAGGCTGAGTCTCACAGTATCTGTAATTTCGAAATCCAAAATACTCCAAAGCCAAAACTTTTTTCATGGGTGGCTGAGATAGTGGCACCTATGCTTTCTGATGGTGCATTGTACACAAACATTATTTCATGCAGAAAATTATTTAAAACATTGTTTATAAATATATATATAGTGTATATGAAACATAAATGAATTTAGTGTTTAGACTTGAGTCCCATCTCCAAGATATCTCATTACGTATATTCAAATATTCCAAAATCCAAAACACTTCTAGTCCCAAACATTTCTGACAAAGGAGACTCAACTTAGTGAAAAACCAAGGAGACAAAATTTGAAGCTACTACAAAATACAGTGCAAGAGGCCAGGTAATGACAAAAGTTTCATCAGACTTTTGAATCACTCTGAATTTTGTGGCCAAGTGGCAATTTGAGCCTCGATTTCCTAAATCGCAGTCTAACACTAAAGCTGTTACATCACACTTATGTGTATAAGGTGAATATGAAAAATAAATTTTGTGTTTAGACTTGGGTCCCATCTCCGAGATATCTCATTATATACATATATGCAAATACAAGTATTCCAAGATCCAATTAAAAAAAAATAAATCTAAAACACTTCTGGTCCCAAGCATTTCAGATAAGGGAGACTCAACTGTAGTAACAGCTGAGTGTGTTGGTAATGTTTAGTGCCAACTTCAGGAAGGAATAGAATTCAAAGACATAACTGTATTAGTCTGGAAAATCAGTATGCAAAGGGATCTTGCAGCACCTTTGAGATGCTACATTCAAAAGGAATAGTGCCACCTAGTGGTCAGTAGCATTCTAGCAATGCTACCTGTTTTGTAATAAGGAATGGAAAGGAATGCAGTGATGCTCTTCAAAGATGCTCCATGTGCGCGTTGGTGGTATAGTGGTTAGCATAGCTGCCTTCCAAGCAGTTGACCCGGGTTCGATTCCCGGCCAACGCAGTACATGTTTTCTTTTCTGAAACAGCAAAACTGTGGCTTCTCTCACCTCTTCTTCTTCATGTTCTCCCTTTAAAAAATGACAAGAGGATAGTCTTCTCCCATTGCAATATCAGCAAAGAACATGAAAAGGTGAAGCTGTAACTCACTGGGAAAAGAGAGTGGTGCCCAGCATTCTCCAGTAATTACAATTTTCAGTAGTAGGGCTTTGATATCTAAGAAAGGAATTAAAATACAATCATTTCCCTTATACAGATATAATTTACAGAATCATTCTATGTTATTTACAGAAAAACTGTCCCCCTTTCCCCCCTGCCAGAGTACTGTGGGGAGACAGGAAGAAATGGGGAAACATACCTTTAAATCTCAAATTTTAACAAATATAAAGGAAAATTGCAGGCTGGATGTGATTAAAACATGAACATCGGTCAACATTATGTATGAAAGATAACATTCTATCAGATCAGCTTTTCCCCTCTAAAATGAAGGAAACCTAGAATCTTGGAAGAGCTGGGGGGTCAGAATTCTTATTTGGGCAATGCATAACTTCACAACAGTCCCAGTTTGTCCGGGACAGTCCCAATTACTCCTCTGCCATCCCATTTTTTCAGCTGCTTTTAAAATGTCCCAGTTTCTCTCTCTTCCCACTGTCTCCCTCTGTCCTCAGCTTACTTCACTTGCTGCAAACTGAATTCAAAGTGCAAAAGGAATTTCCTCTTAGTTAACTCAGCAAAGAAGAAAAGAGGAGATGCTAGAATCTTATCCTTCCCAGCAGATTCAGGTAAAAGCCTGTTTGTTTTTTTCAGATTTTGCCATCTTGACCACACTCTGATGTTGCCCAGTAAGGCATGTCCCAGTTTTCATCTGTAAAATGTTGGAAAGTATGCAATATCTTATTTTCCCCCACCCATAGCTCTACTCCTGGGCACTGACTACCTTTGTTGGAGGGTTTCAAACAGTCTGGAGGGACATCAGTCCAGGGATCCTATATCGGCTGTGTATTTTCTGAACTGATGGGAACTGGATCCCAGATGCTCCCAGAAGCTCCCTCCAACCTCTGTCAAATTGTCCACAAGATTTTCCTAAAGAGTAAAGATATACAACTGAGCGCAAAACTTAGACTAGTCTGGGCCACTGGATCCCTCATCAGCATGTACAAATGCGAGAGCTGGACAGTAAAGAAAACAGACAGAAACAAAATAAACTCATTTGAGATGTAGTGCTGGAGAAGAGTGCTGAAGATATCATGGATGGCCAAAAAAATACAAACAAATGGGTCCTAGAACAGATCAGGTCTGAAATCCCCTAGAAGCCAAGATGATCAAGTTGAGGCTGTCGTACTTTGGCCACATCATGAGAAGAAATTAGTCATTCAAAAAGACAATAATGCTTGGAAAGATGGACAGCAACAGAAAGATAGGATGACTGCAACACCAGATGGCTGGACTCTATTAGGGAGGTCATAAGTATGAATTTGCAAGACCGAAGCAGAGCCATTGGGAGAAGTAAGCTGAAACATGGAGGAAGACAAAGCAAAGCAGGACACAGCATAGAATCATAGAATCATAGAGTTGGAAGAGACCACTAGGGCCATCCAGTCCAACCCCCTGCCATGCAGGAAATCTAAATCAAAGCATCCCTGACAGATGGCCATCCAGCCTCTGTTTAAAGACCTCCAAGGAGGGAGACTCCATTACACTCCAAGGGAGTGTGTTCCACTGTTGGACAGCCTTTACTGTCAGGAGGTTCTTCCTAATGTTGAGGTGGAATCTCTTTTCCTGTAGCTTGCATCCATTGTTCCAGGTCCTAGTCTCTGGAACAGCAGAAAACAAGCTAGCTCCCTCCTCAATATGTATTTAAACAGGGCTATCATACCACCTCTTAACCTTCTCTTCTCCAGGCTAAACATCCCCAGCTCCCTAAGTCGTTCCTCATAGGGCATGGTTTCCAGACCCTTCACCATTTTAGTTACTCTCCTTTGGACACGCTCCAGTTTCTCAGTGTCCTTTTTGAATTGTGGTGCCCGAATTGGACACAATATTTCAGGTGGGGCCTGACCAAAGTAGGATAGAGTGGCACTATTACTTCCCTAGATCTGGACACTATACTTCTGTTGATGCAGCCTAAAATTGCATTGGCCTTTTTAGTTGCCGCATTGCACTGTTGTGCAGAGGAATTGCAAAATGCAGTTGATAGAGGAGCAGATTGGAAAAAGCAACACATCATATTGTAAACATATCCAGGGGTTGGCCATATAGCAAAGTACAGCATCATCCAAAATCCACAAAACAGTTGATACTTTTGTGGAGCCAACCAAAATGCACATTATACATGTTGCAATACATGCTCTTTAACCTTCTATACCTTCTGAACTGAGGACTAAAACTACAACATCTTGATTCTATGACCAAATGCAGGGCTAAGACTAATATCATCAACCCCCCACCCCCCACCCCCGGTATCATTTTTAACACCTTTGCCTGATGAAGAAGCCAGTGGAGCTTCGAAAGCTTGCAACATGTTTAGTGTGCATTTGGTTGGCCTAATAACAGTATCGCTGTTTTGTAGAATTTGGGGATGATGCTGTACAGAATCTTGTGGCACACTTTAGATTAGCAAATTTCAGGCAAGGTGTTAAAACAAATGGGAGAAAAATATGAAGATGTTAGTCATAGGCCTGCATTTTGCTATTTCTGGTCGTAGTTGTTGCAGGGAGATATTGCTGTAGGGCGGCAGGCCGGCATCTTGAACCTGGATTTCCTAAATCCAGTCTAATACTCAAGCTGGGGCCCTGTACTGTGGTTCCTGCTGAAGTGTGGAAGATTTGGGAAATGTGGCCATAGATTCTTATAGAATTATAACAAAAACACAGACCTCCCCGTCAGGGAATCGAACCCCGGTCTCCCGCGTGACAGGCGGGGATACTTACCACTATACTAACGAGGAAAGGGCTGCAAGATGGGAGGTCGGAAAAGGCTCCAGTAGATGGGGGAAAGAGCACAGGATGCATGCCATGTTCTAATATATTTTTTGCTGCTGGAGAGAAAAGCAGACTGGAATCTCTTTTTTTCAACTGACAGAAAGCCACCCATAAATCTGGGAAGGCTCAGGTAGCAATGTGACATTGTCTGCAGTTCTCTGATTTATTTGGACTTCTGTTATATTTTTATTATTTTTGCTTCTGAAGTAGAAAGCAAACCAGAGAGTATTGTGGCATAAGCAATTTAAAGAAATCCTTTTTTGACAGAAGCTCACATATTGCTTAACTGTGGCAGTTTTCAGAGAAGTAGACATGCTGGTCTCTTGCAACATAAAAAGGAGGGAGGAAAGAAAAAGAAAAAAAGAAAATGTGGCAGCACCTTTAAGACAAACTGGTTTTTATTTTACCCTTGAGTTTGAGATAAACCCACTTTCTCCTTTTCCCCCTTCCGCCTTTTTGTATTGTTTAATGTTTGTAAATCTGAGGGATTTAAAAGTCTGCGTTCCCCCTCTTCCAGTCTGCCTTGCACTGCCTAGTCCTAAAACTGCATGTGGTCCTTCATGTGCATCATTGCTACATTTTCCACAGTTGTCTAAGGGGAAACAAAACTACTGATTTTGAAGCATTTAAAGCTGAAAGCATCTAAGCTTTAAAGATATGAAAGCTGGGCTGCAGGGAAATTTAATTGATGGAGAACTGAGTTGCACCAATCTTGTTTCCAGGTGTATTTTTTAAAAATCACATTTTGTCATTGTTAGGGGAGGGAGAAATGCAGAAAAGGATGGGCAGGTACAGCTATTCCTGTTGCTTTGCTTTATTTGTTGGAAAAAGAAGACTCTTTGCGTTGGCCGGGAATCGAACCCGGGTCAACTGCTTGGAAGGCAGCTATGCTAACCACTATACCACCAACGCTTGTGTGGGAAGACTCTGGAGAGCATCAATGCATCCCATGCTTTATGACAAAAGGAGCAGGAATGCTACTGATCCACTAAGTGGTGCTATTTGTCCTGTAGACCAGCCTTTTAAATATTATATATGTGCTCAGCTGTTGCTCTCTGATATAATACATTTATACAGTATTTATTTTGGCATGCAAGGACAAAGCTACTGAATCCACGTGCTAAATTGGTAAAACTGGCAGCAAAGTCTAACCAATGTGGAATGCCCATGTTAAGTACCAAGCAACACACCTGTTATCAGAAAGAGTCAAATACCTTGTGTATCCATGGATTCTTTATCTGTGGATCCAACCATTCACAGCTTGAAAATATTCAAAAGATATATAAATTCCAAAAAGCAAACCTTGATTTTGCTATTTTATATAAGGGACACAGTTTCACTACACTACTGTAATTAATAGGACCTGAATATCCACAGGTTTTGGTATCCATGGGGAGGGGGGTTCTGGGACCAAACCCCAGCGGATACCAAGGGCCCACTGTGGAGAGAGGTTTCTGAATAATAATAATAATAATAATAATAATAATAATAATAGCTTAAGGAATACTTAATCTAGAACAGAAGGCTTTTTAAAAGAGCATACACACACACACACACACACACACACACACACCCCTACTGGGATCTTCCCTTGCAAGTTCAGATACTACAGACTATGAATAA
>NC_056523.1:11457431-11488934 GCF_019175285.1 Sceloporus undulatus
GCTCCATATTCAGCAGAATACGCCTCCAAGACGTCTTCCCCTGCCCGTCTGTATCCCGCCTTTATTGCATTTTTATATTCTGGCAGATATTTTCTTTCAGCAACCAGGGCCTGCCAAAGACGTGTCTAATCAGGATTTCTCAGAGGCTGCAATGAAGGGCCAGTTTTCTCTGCAACTGAAGGATGGGGAGGAAGAAAATCATGAAAAACTAGATCATTGCTGGGCAAGGATCTTGATCTAGGATGTTGTGAGGAAATTTCTATAGATTTCCAGCATATGTTTAGTTAGATTTTGACGCCACATTTTGGGCAAAGAGACCCCAAAACCACTCACAAAAGTATACAAATATGACATCTGTGAAGTACAGTACAATAAAATAGAACTTGAAGAATCAGAGAAACAATGTGGCTATAACTATTTGATTTTTTTTTAATAGCTAAGTTTTCTTTTTCTGGTCTTTTTCTGGTCTTATTGGATTGTCTCATACAAAAAGACCAAAAAATGTGCCCATAATAGTTTAAGACATATCATGAGACAACATGACTTATTAGAAAAGATGATAATGCTTGGTAAATGGAAGGCAGTAGTGTTATCCCAGGATCCAGCCCTCAGTCATCCCTCTGTGACTCTTGAAAGGCTCAGCATGGGAGAAGCCAGGGGCACTTAGCCAAGGTCGCTTAAGATTCGAATCCGTATACTAGTGGTTAGCTGGACTTGGAGATTGTTTACATGCAGCAGACAAAGGGAATTTTCTTCTGGGAAGTAAACTCTTTTTGTCTGAGGGCTTTCATGGGGATTGTCTGGAGGTTTGTGCACATCGCACCCTATTCTTCTCCGCTGGGAAAGTCACTTAAGCCTTTTAACTCCTTAAACACTGCCCTCAGGACCCATTTCTTGCTATATATACATGTGCCCAGACAATAACAAATTGATCTAGTTTGAAGTCGGACAGAACCTCTGTTCGATCTCACCTAAGTACAAATTCAAGAATTCCATAGTATTGAGCCATGGAATTTAAATTTGTGTCAAACTCTTTTATTTCTGAAAGATAATGAGTTTTCTTTCTGAATATATGACTGCTTATGTGGTTCCCAAATGTTGGTCTTCCAGATCTTTTGGACTTCAGCTCCCAGAATTTTTGGCTCCTGGAATTTCTGCCAAGCTGGCTGGGGCTTCTGGGAGTTGGGTTACAAACACGTGGAGGACCAAGTTTGAAACCACAGGAATACTTCAGTTAACAAAGTAGATATGTGCCTGAGCATTACTTCTTTAACAGCAAATTTGATACCAGTGAAAAATGTAACATGAAAAGAATAGGAATAGATTCCTGTGCCACAGAAAAGAAGAGCAATTCAACATGTTTCAGGAAAGATTTAATTCAGAACTAACAGTGTGCACGTGTGAAATGAAACAACCAGGTCAGATAAGCCTTGCATTAATTGATAAAACTATTTTAAGCCTTCTAGATAGGGAAAAAAGCCACACTCGTAAATGCTCAGACTGTGAGAAAACATTTAATCAGAAAGGAGATCTAATAATAATAAAATAATAATAATAAAATGTATTTATATCCCGCCTCTCTACAAAATGCAATCGGGGCGGCTATCTAGTTATACACAAGAGAAATCACACTGGGCAAAAACCATATGAATGTTTTGAATGTAGAAAAAGCTTTAACATTAGCTATCAGTTCATAAACCATAAGGGGAGAAACCTTACACCTGCTCAGATTGTGGACAAAGCTTTAATTGGAAATCCAACCTTTTTACAGACCGAAGAATTCACACTGGAGCAAAACCTTATGAATGTTCCATTTGTAGGAAATGTTTTAGTGAGAAATCTTCCTTCACAAAACACTTGAGCACTCAGGCAGGCGACAAGCCATACAAATGCTCTGACTGTGGGTAGAGCTTGAATTTGAAATCAAACCTTATCACACACCAGAGAACCCATACTGGATAGAAACCATATACATGTCCTGAGTGTGGCAAAAGCTGGAGTCACAGATCCACCCTTACTAAGCCCATGAAAACCCATACAGGAGAAAAACCATACCAGTGCTACGACTGAGGGAAAAGTTTTATTTCTAGCTCTGGAGTTTATCACACAAGGGAAATCCCACGCAGAAATGGCGGTTTAAATTAGAAAAAAACTGCAAAAGTGGGTTGATTTTTACACGACATCCCTGTTAAAGTGGTGTTGACCCAAATGGAAAGTAGGCAGATAGTAGACAAAAGCTGCTCCTTTTTCACTTTTGGAAAATCCAGAAAGTAAAAAAGGAGTGGCTTTTGTCAACTTTCTGTTTGAGTTAACACCAGTTTAACAATAGCATGTGTAAAAATCAACCTGCTTTTGCAGGTTTTTTCCAGCTTTTAAATCCCATTTTTGCATGAGATTTCCCCCATGTGATAAACTCCTCTGACCGCAGAAAAGATGAAAGGATTCACACAAAGAAGAAAGCATATAAACACGGGAGAAAATGTCCATTAATCCATTTATTCCTATAAAACAAACAAACAAAAAATGTGAATGTGAACTGAAAAGAAGCTTACATCCAAAAGAGCTTGGTTGGAAGCCTTAGAAAAGTTTAAATAGCATGAATATATTTAGCTGGAACTGAACCTTTAAAAACCAAACAAAACATCATAGGAGTTTATCACACTGGGGCTAATTTTGGTATTAAAGAGAGATTAAAGCGCATTTAAAGCATCCTGCAAATGAAGCGGAAATGAGGAGCAACTGTGCGAAAGATTATCACACTCAATTGTGCAAATAAAGTGATATAAGAAATGCATTGTCATTGAAATCCTGAACGTAAAAAGATGTGCATTAATGCTTCTTTGTGACCACTTTAATGGTGAGTTTTGTGGGACGTTGTGTAAAATTGTTATGTGCAATTACGTGATTTCCCCGAAATATTCACAGGATAAACTACCGATCTCCTTCATATTATAAACTCCTTAGACAGATTTTTGAAACATCTGGCAGGCAGGCAAGTTCTTGCTGGTGTGAAGCATAAGAACAATCCGTGTGGTTACTGAAAATGTGGTGGCTGATCTTTACGTTCCAGCCTTTCAACTTAGGTACTCTGGAAAAACCCAATGGACACTGGAGTCTGGCTAAATTGGTTGGAGATGGTGGGCACTGTAGTGCAAAACATTTGGAAGGATCCCAATAGGAGGATCCATTCTCAAAAGTAGAGTAGTATCCCTAACTGCTCTAAAAAAAGTAATGTCCCAGGGAGTAGCAGCAGGTAATAACACAACTTTCTCTGTACTTCCTCACAATCCAGCAACCACATCAACGTTGGTATTGTTAGCCAATCCATAATCTCAAGATTTTATAGCCACCTCGGTTTCCTGGCCTGTTTCATCCAGAAGGAACAGAGGGCCACATTGGTTTTTCACCCTCCTTCCAGCCTAGAAGCTGAGGCCCATAGGTGTGAAGGCTCACTTTACACAACTTTCACACATGCATATACACACCCCTTTCTTGAAGGGAACCATGTAAGAAAGTACACTCGTCCCTCCACATTTGTGGCTTTGACTTTTGCGGATTTGATTATTCACGGATTTTATTAATATGTTCTCTCTAGGAATATCTAGGTCCTCCAGCACAACCCTGTGACTTGAAGGCACGCAATAATAAAGAGTGAATGCTTTTCAACATCACACTTTCTCTAATGCTAGAAATTTGGAGACTGAAGGAACATTTCCAATGGGGGCAGAATTCTGACTTGGATGAGCAATGCCTTCCTGTTGCCCATCCTGTAGCTAAATCGCTAATACATATCAGTCAGAATAGACCATATTAGCCTAGACAGACCATGCTAGGCTGCTTTTGATGTTTCCATGTTCTATCATTGACATGTGAATCCTTCTGATCAACTTATGAAGCAACCTGATGCACTGGTTCATTACAGCCAGAAGACTGATGTTGGCTCCCTGAGATGTGAAGGCAGCGAAGGCTGAAGAGCTTGTGAAATACAAATCCCAGGATTTCATAGGATAGAGCAACAGCACATAAAGTTTGAATCCCAACTCAGCCATGGTAATGGCAAACTCCTCCTAACATGGGAGAAGAATTTACCAGAAGCTACCTTCCCTCTTTGACCAAATATTGGCCTCTGTGGCTGTCCAGATATTGTTGAACTGTAGCTCCCATGACCATTGGCTAAGCTGGCTAGAGTTGGTGAGGTTTGCAGTCCATGAATATCAGGAGGCACATATGTCCCCCAACTCTGAAAGGAAATTGTTGTTGTTGTTGCTTTGTGTCTTCAAGTCATTTCCAGCTTGTGGTGACTGTTATCATGGGGCTTTATTGGCCAGATTAGTTCAGAGGGGATTTGCCATTGACTTCTTCTGAAGCTGAGAGAGTATGACTTGACCATGGTCACCCAGTGGTTTCTATGCTGAATGAGGATTCAAACCCTCATCTCCAGAAGGGACAGCAATAGGATGGCCTGGATCCTCTTTTATAGAGGACAGTCCTCTGTTCAGAGGCTGCCAGAGGAGGCCCAAGAGCTCTGAATTCTACTGCAGAAATGAAGAAAACTTGAAGTAACCAGAAGTGAATTTTCTGTTTGTAAGGACTGAAGACTCCATAGTCGTAGTGCAAAGCATATTTATGGGCTCCAGCTTTGTTCTTGTTCTGTTTGTCTCTAGGGATTTTATCACATGGGAAAAATAAGAGGATTTAAACATCAGTTATCTTGGGAAAATTGCACAATCACAATTAACATTTTCACACGACGTCGCAGTTAAATTGCCATTATTCTGGGAATAAACAGGAAATAAAACAGCAACAAATCATTCAAGGGATTTCCCCATGAATTATTTGTTGCTGTTTATTGCCTATTTATTCCTAGGATATTGGCAATTTAATCATGACGTTGTGTGAAAATGCTAGTGATTGTGCAATTTTCATGGGGAAATCAATGTTTAAACCCCCGATTTCTCCTGTGTGATAAAGTCCTATGTGATAAATTAATCTTGGGGTTCCAGTAGAAACATAGAGGAAGAAAGAAAGTAGCTTCAACAAATTTCAGGTCTGCCAACCCCTGTATTAAACAATCACCCAGCTCAGCCATGAAACCCATGGGGTGACCTTGGACAAGTCACACACTCTCAGCTTCAGAGGAAGGTGATGGCAATTCCCCCCTGAACAAAACATGCCAAGAAACCCCCATGATAGTTTGTTTTAGGGTTGCTATGAGTTAGAAATGACTTGAAGGCACACAATACACATACACACAAGGGTTAGAGACATCACCGAAGTCTCATTGAGCTGTCTTGACTGCCATTTTGGGAGAAAGGCAGGATATAAATCCCATAATTAAATATATAGATGAAAATAAATAGAGGATTGGAGGCCATGAAATTATGTATGCAGAATGCCATGGGCATCCCACAAAGTTTCCTCTCCTCTGCTATGGTGGGCAAACTATCTATCTAGGGGAAATAAATGCTTCCTTGTGAGCTTTTCAAAGTGGGACAACTCTACTCAATCGTCCAGGAGCACCATTGGGATAACTTTACCCGTCTCCTTCTGCAGCTCCATTTTCATTATTTTAAAATTCAGCTTAGTTCAGGTCCAAAAAGAGCTAAGAAGACTCAGCAAAGCAACCTGCACCCATCCCAGCCAGTCAGAAGAGAGGACAGTTGCTCTCCAGTCTAGGTTAGCCTCAACCTTTCAGACCATCCAAAGGAAGAAGTCAAGATGTTCCACCAGGGATAGTTGGACTGTCCAAACCTGGGGTGGGGGCAGTCATGAAGAAACCGATCTGACTGCCTCCCATTCTATGGATTAAAATCCATTTTCTTGTTGAGGTCCATATTGTTGTTGTTGCGTGCCTTCAATCCGTTTCCAACTTATGGCGACCCTAGAACAAACTTATCATTGGGGTTTCTTGGCAAGATTTGTTCAGAGGGGTTTTGCCATTGCCTTACCAAGGCTGGGAGAGAGTGACTTGCCCAAAGCCACCTTAGCTGAAACTTGTGGGAGCCTACAGTTCACTTGTGGCTAGAGCCATCGTGGGTTCAAACGATGCTAAGGTCTTTACACTGGGCTGCAAGTTAGCCACACTCTTGTCCCACATCTTGGAACAGCAGCAGCATCTCCACTCCCTAGGGAGGCCTAGGGAGGTCCATACACACCCCTTTGTGGAGCTAATAAAGGCTGGCGTCCTCTTAGTAGCATATGTAGATCTAAGTCCACCATACTCCTATGTATGTGTTTTTTCGGTTGTTATGGAAGTTGGCATGTTGGCATGTTCTTCCACAATGACCACTGTGGCTTATCATTTAACTGCTCCAGCCCCTCTGATTCATCTATCTCTGGTAGAAAGCATGTGTGTGTATGTGTGTCAAAGAAGCATCTGGCTATGTTTCTTTAGCCAGACGCAAACTGATTACATTGGCCATGTCCACACCGAGGAAAATAAATTTTCCCACCTTGTTCCTGCACTGACCTGTTTAGGTGATGCATAGGACTAAAACAGGTGAAACGCAGGTCCAATTCGTGCTCTAGAGTAATCTTGGGAACTTTGGTCCTCCAGGTATTTTAAACTTCAGTTCCCATAAGCCCTAGCCAGTTTGGCCAATAATCAAGAATGCTGGGAGTTAAAGTCCAAAACATCTGGAAGACCAAATTTTGGGAACCACTGCTCAAGAAACATGTATGCTGCATGCCAGTGATGGGGCAACAGAAGAGTATGGGTAGGAAGAAGCATCCTGGGTTTGGTAAGCCGTTGACCTAGGGCAATATGTAGCCAGTGCTGCCAATATTGGTCTGTTGTGGTTGTGCAGACAGATCATCCTCTGCATGGATCTGGAAGCCCCAAAGGTAAGCTGGGTTTTCCTGACAGTATGGACATAGCCATCATCCACTGAGATCTCTGGAGGATCCTGGAAAATCTCAACAGGTAATGTAATCATTTTACACTTTATTACAAGTGCATAGCCGGGCACTTGTCTGATCTCTGCTTTCCATCAGCCACAGCATGGCTGTGCAGGGACAGGTTTTTTGCAAGTGAGCAGTGAGCCTGGAGGATGTTGAATGGACACATTCAACATAGTTTTACACATGGAACTATTACACTTTGTTGTGCCATGCAAGATTTTGGCCAGTATTTGTATTCCAGTTCTTTTTTTTAATTTAATTCCCAACTCTCCCTCTCCCTTCCTGTTCTCCAGGCAAAATATTCATCCTGCTCCAGGCAGTCCATTCATATCTAAACATTCCCCTTTAACTTCTATTTAGGTTCCATCCACTCTGTAGAAATAATCCAGTTTGACACCACTTTAATTTCCATGCCTAAGTGCTATAGAATTTTGGGATTTGTAGTTTTGTGAGATATTTAGCATTCTCTGTTGGAGAGCTCTGGTGCCTCAACAAAATGCAATTCTCAGAATTCCATAGCACTGAGCCATGGCAGTTAAAGTGGTGTCAAACTGGATTATTTATCCAGTGCAGATGCAGCCTTAGTGTTGCCTTTGTGTATCTTGTGCACATATGTGACCCACATTAGCCCAAAAGACAAAACTGGACATGATTGGAAGTCTTCTGGATTTATTTTTGTTTAATTATTTTGCATAAGCCACCTCTCATTTCAAAAAGGATACTTGCCATGTCTGCAGTATGCCCCATCTTTCTTACATGGAACTGAATTCCTTTACCTATCAGTTTCACAAGCAAACGACACATCTAAGGGTGCATTTACACTGTAGAAATAATACAGTTTGACACCACTTTAACTGCCATGGCTTCCATTGTACAGACTCATTGGACTTGTAGTTTTGTGAGGCACCAGCACATTTTGGCAGAGAAGGCTAAAGCCCTTGTGAATCTACAAATCCCAGGATTCTATAGGATGCAGCTACAACACTTAAAGTGGTGTTAAACTGCATGATTTCTACAGTGTAGATGCCCCCTAAGCTGGGTGATCCCCTTCCCGTATATCCCCTCTGAGAATTAATCACATTGCATCCAGTCTATTTCAAAGCTATTTTTAAATCAACTTTTTTATTTCTATAATAAATCATTTCTTCAAGTCCTCTACTTTCCAATATTCCAACTAATTCCTCATTCTATAAAGAAAAGGCCTTGTGTCTTGGTAGTGTGCCACAACTCAGGGTTCAAGACTCAAACACGTCCTCTTTATAAGAGATGCTCAGGTCAGAGGTAGGCAAAGAGTTGTTGGATTCCAGCTTCCATCAATCCTAGCCAAGCACTGCCTATGGTGAGGGATGCTGGGATATGCAGTCTAACAACATGTGGAGGGCCATACTTTGCCCACTCCTGCTCTAGACTGAATCAGGGACACCCCCAATTCCTCCATGTTCATCCTCATTCAGACTATGTCCAGATTCAGACATAAACAGTAAGTCAACATACAGTTCATTGAACTCGGGTCCATTCCTGTTCCTTTTCAACCTTCTTTGTAACACTAAAACCCAGGAACACTTATTGGGAGTTGAATGGTGGGTGATTGGGACAAATGAAAGGGAAGTATTCCTTTGCAGACTGCATTGTTAAACAGTGGAATTCCCTGCCACAAGAAGTCCACAAGCTGCAAGCTTTGATAGGAAGTAAGCAGATTCATGGAAGAGTAAACTATCAGAGGCAGCCCACACCTGCTATATTCTCCCACCAGTACTAGATGCCTCTGTGGGTAACTGTAGAAGGAATTGGGACTATACGCTTGAACCCAGGGCCTAAATACCTGAAAGGCACCAGTACCGGTCTGATTTTGCAAGCTAAGCAGGGCAGCCCTGGTTAGTACTTGGATAAGAAACTGCCAATGAATACAGTGGACCCTGCACATTCGTTGGGGTTTAGGGGCACAGGACCTGTGTGAAACCTCAAATATTAAAAAAAAAACACCTTTTTAATGTGAGAACAACTCTCTAGGAATTTCTAGGTCCCTCAGTGCAACTCTAGTTGACCATGAAGTTGCACTGGAGGACTTACAAACGCCTAGAAAAGTGTATTCTCAAGAAATTTCTACATCCCCAGCGAAACTCTGTGGCCAACATCTGACAGAAGCTGAACATGAAATTGCGCCGGAGGACATACGAATGCCTAGATAAGCATTCTCTATAAGAATCTCTAGATCCTCTAGTACAACTTTTGGTGGAATTCAGCCACAGAGTCATGCTGGAGGACCTAGAGATTTCTAGAGAAAGCATATTAATCAAATCCGTGAATAACCAAACCCACAAAAGTCAAAGCTGCACATGTGGAGGGCTGATAGCAATAGGGGGTTATTCAGACTGTGAAAATAATCCAGGTTAAACATGGGATAAATCTCTGTTGTTCACATTCATTTCGAATGCATCCAATAAAGTTTTTTTTGTGGGGTGGGCTGCCAAAAAACCCACTTTAACCTGGGATATTCTATCTCACACTTTTTTTCCTCATTTTTAAAAAAGATTCACATTGTCAGCAGTGTGAATAACCAATGCAAACAGACACGGGATAAACCTGGATAAAACGCTGCATGCTAGAATGTATTTCAAATGCAACCGCATCATCAATTCCATCTTTATTCGCAGTGCTGACACGTGTGAGCAACAGAATATGCACAGATGTGGCCCGACAAAAATAAATAAATAGTGTGAACAACAAAACTGGAATGCACGGCTGCATAAATTTGCATAGTCACACTAAAAAAACGACGTCTTAATTGCCCCTAAGAGTTGTGGGCTATATTTCTGCAGAAGGAATTGGCAAAACCACCTCTGACTATTCCTTGCCTAAGAAGACCCTATGAAATTCATGGGGTTGCCATAAGTCGACAGAGGATTTGAAGGCACATACATAAACATATATACTCATCCCATTCCTGATGGGCCTGGAAGTGACACTATGTTACTTTTGGCTGCCATTTTGGCTGATTTTCCCCCTCTTTTTCCAGCGTTTTTTGGTTTTTTTAAAAATATATTGACCCATTTTTTTAGCCAGTTATGGATTGATCTGACCAGCTTTCAGGTGTAATATTTCCAGGGCCAAGCAAGGATTCGAACCCTCTCCAGAGTTACAGATCAGCTTTCAAAGCATTACACCACACCGGTTATGATCAGCTACCACAAACCACAATTAGGAGGCTATAACTTTTTGCTAGATAATGAACTCAAACCCGAACTGTAGCTTATTGTTTGACAGTTTGAACTGTAGCTTATTGTTATCCTAGAGAACAAAGTCTTGTTCCCATAACTGCCCACCCTGAAACAGGAGCTGACAAAAAGGGTGGGTAGGCAGGAAATTTTGAAACAACCAAGAATGGGGAAACAGAGTACGACTTGTTTGTTCCTCTGTGTGCAAATCAAGATGAAAGCAACAGACCACAGCTTACCACAAAGTGCAAGAATGGCCAGTGCAACATATTTAATTTAAGGTATAGGGTGGGAATCATATGGCCCTCCAGAACTTCTTGGTCTGCAACACCAAGCATTGCTCAACACTGGCGATACTGGGTATGACTGCTGCGAGTTGCAGAACAATAACATCCAGAAGGACACACTTTGTCCATGTTTGGTTAAGGGCAGGGATGGGCAAGTGTGGGTGGCCATAGGGCACTGCCATCCCCACAGCTCCCCATGGGGCCACCACCTCCTCATACTCCCCCATAAAAAAATTAAAAATTGACCCAGACTTCCCTCAAATACCTAGGGGCTGTGAGGGGCATTTCTCCCAAGGCTTTGGGCTCTCCAGGTCATTTAAAGCCTGTTGCTGTTGTTGTTGTAGTGTGCCTTCAAGTCGTTTCTGACTTATGGCGACCCTATCACAGGCTTTCCTAGGGCTGAGAGGGTGTGACTTGCCCAAGGTCACTCAGTAGATTTCCATGGCCAAGCAGGGACTCGAACTCCAATCTCCACAGTCCTAGTCCTATACTCAAAACACTTCACCACACTGGGTCTCATTCATTTTAGGCCTAGGAGGATCCTTTTTTAAAGAGGAAGTTACCATAAGACACTTCCTATTCACTTTCTTGTTTAATATTAAGTAAGTTCTCTGCTGGTCCTAAAATGGCCCGGAGATGGTACTAAAATGGAGCTAAAATGCCCCCTTGTCTCCTAGAGAGCCTTTGGGGGCAATATATATGTATATTTAACACACTTTGCTTGGGCCCTAGGGTGGGCTGCATGCATTTGGTTCACCTCTGGTTTAAGGTAAGAAACCGAAAAGGGTCTATAGATTTGGAAAAGACACCAAGGGCCATCCAAGTCATCTCCTTTCCTTGTAGGAATACACAATCAAAGCACTCTTGACAGATGGCCATCCAGCCTCTACTTAAAAACCTCCAAAAGAAGGAGACTTCACCACAAGTACCCAGAACAGAGCAAATAGTTTGTTGCCCAACCTAGGTAGCACCTTCTGGTTTCTTAGATTCTTGAAATAACAAAACAAATTAAAAGAAAAACGGGGCTAGAAAATCCTTGGTCTTATGCACTAGGGCAGCACTGCATTCAGTGGGACTCGATGCCATATAACTGCAATGGAACTGCAGCCATTGGATTCCAGACATTCTTGCCTTCATATCCACCTTGTGGGCTTCTCATAGGCATAAAGGTAGTCACCTTGGTTGCTGAGCCACAGTGCAGAGGTACAGGCTATGCTTTGATTGCAGAGGATCAATTCCAAGAAGCTCAAGATTAGGCTGGGAAATGATCTATTTGAGGTTCTGGAGAGCCCCTAACAGATAGTGTATGGACCTGTAGTCTAACTCTGTGTATGACAGCTTCCTACGTTCCTATGCCGAGCGCTAGTATCTACATTTTTGGGTCTGCATTTCAAGCACTCATGTGGTTGTCTCTCGAGAATGGATTCTCTTGTGTCTCCTCAGGGATGCTTTGTGACCAAAGCTCTGCCCACAATCCGAGCATTCATACGGCTTCTCCCCTGTGTGCACCCTCCGGTGATTGACAAGGTTGGAATTTGTACTGAACTTCTGTCCACAATCTGAGCACTCATAGGGCTTCTCGCCTGTGTGGACCCTCTTGTGGTTGACCAGGTTAGAGCTCGTGCTGAAACCTTTCCCGCACTCAGTGCATTCAAAGGGCTTCTCTCCTGTGTGGGTTCTCTCATGAATGAGAAGTTTGGACCGACTGATAAAGCTCTTCCGGCAATAGGTGCATTTGTGACTTTCTTCCCCAGCTTGGGCTTTCTTCCCCGTGTGCAACCTCTCATGTTTCCGGAGGTAAGAACTGGAAATGAAGCTTTTGCCACACTCGGTGCATTCATATGGCTTCTCCCCAGTATGGGTCCGCCCGTGGATGATCAAGTCTGCTTTCTGGTTGAAGCTCTTGCCACACTCCAGGCACTCATAAGGTTTTTCTCCTGTGTGTGTCCGGATATGTATGACAAGTTGCGGCCTGTGAACAAAGCTCTGTCCGCACTCGGTGCACTTGTATGGCTTCTCTCCCGTATGGACCCGCTTATGAGTGATGAGATTGGAGCTGGAGGTGAAGCTCTTTCCACACATTGGGCATTCGTAAGGTTTCTCTCCTGTGTGGGTCCTCTCATGGACAATAAGGGAAGCTTTGTCACTGAAACTCCGGCCACAGTCAGAACATTTGTAAGGCTTCTCTCCCGTGTGGACTCTTGTGTGCTTCATGAGGTTGCAGTTGGTGCTGAAGCACTTCCCACACTCTGAGCACTTGTATGGTTTCTCGCCAGTGTGGGTCCTCTCGTGGATAATCATGTGTGCGCTGTTGTTGGAGATCTTCCCACAATAGGTGCATGTGTACAGTTTTTGCATCTTCTGGTTCCGAGGGAAGTCAAAGCTAGGACGCAGGACTGTCCCCCAGTTGGAGCTGGTCCTTTTCCGTTTCGCCTTGTGGCTTCCCTCTGAAAAGGGACTCCCTTCTAAACGTTTCTGGTGAATAAAAGCTTGGATCTCTGTCTGGTTCTCCCGACGGATTTCTTGGCTCTGTTCACTTCCTGGAGTCTCTCCCAACCCACAAACTTGGAAAAACTTCCCATTAAGTCTCGCCAATGACAGTCCACTGAGGCCAACATCAGCATGTCTTTCGAACGGGAAGCTCTCTTCCCCGTTTTCGTACCCTCGGCAGTTGCCTGCTGGAAGAAATGGAGAATTTGTTTATGTATATAATTTTGAAAGCTATCTATTTAATGTTTTAAAAGTGTTTTTACTAATTGTTCATCATCATGGGGGTGGGGGGGGAAACAAATCCCATAAACAAACAAACAAAATATCTATATCTAAATTATTTATATCCTGTTTTATACCCACAGATTTCATGGTGGTATACAGTAAAATCAACCTGATCAGTTTGAAACAACAAGAACAATTTTAAAAGATGAAAGGTTAATAAATATTTGAAGTGAAGCCATATTGAAGATAGAACAATCTTGTTTTCAGGTGTTACGGAGTCTAGGATTCAAACTGCAAGAAAGGAGATGCTCTCTAAACATTAGGAGGAATTTCCTGACAGTAAGAGTTATTCCACAGTGGAAAAGACTGCCTGAGAAGGTGGCGGATTCTCCTTTTTTGGAGATATTTAAACAGAAGTTGGATGGCTATCTCTTGACAAAAGAGCTCCAATCTAGCCTTTCTAGGAAAGACCGACTCATATTAAAAAATAGATTTAATTACCCTGTTTGTTAGAAAATTTTCAACTTAGACAAGAATTGTTTGATTTTTAACTAGTCAGTTCCTATTTTTGCTATCCCAGCCCTACTTAAAGATGCTGGGAGTTGGGCTTGGGACCTCCTGAATGCAAAGCTTCCCCTCTATCCCTGAGCTACAGTTCTTCCAGGAGTCCCATTGTCAGGGCAAGAATTTCAAGCAGGAGAAGAAGAAAAAAGAAAAGGAAAAAGATTATTTACCATCCCCAACCCTCCCAGAAACGAATCCATCCACTTGTCCCTTACCCAGAAAACTGGTCTCCCTGTCACTCTCTTCCTCAGCATCTGCTGATATCTGGATGTTCATTTCCTCTGATGGATCCTGCTCCGATTTGGGGGAATTCACAGCCACGTCTTCCATAGGCCACAAAACCTGATAGAGAAATATGGATGGAAAGCAGAACACAAAGACAAGCCTGAGAGACTGAATAGTAGAAATGCTGAGTTAAAAAACAGAAGGAGCATATAGTGGTCTAGAGCCAGTATGGCATAGCATCATAGCCTAATGGTTCTGCAGGTGGAACTATGTTATATCTTTTCTTTAAAACTGGTCCCGGACTAATTGTTTAGCTGCTACAGCGCTCTCCCATGGCCATTCAGTAGCTGGCAGAGAGCAGGGAGGTATTGGACAAAGCATCTGGCTATGACCCTGTAGCCAGAGGCAGGGTCCTCCAGAGGCTCAGCAGATGATGTAAACATTCTGCATCTGACTACGGAACATAGCCAGACACTTCTCCAATCTTACCCCGCTGTTCTCCAGCAGCCACATGGATCGTGTACTGCAGCAGCTAAATAGTCAATCCAGGACATGCTGGATGTTGCAGAGGCTGGAAAAGAGCAGCAACCTCTGCAACAATTAAGAAAAGAAACATGCAGGGGTAATGTAGACTTACACCTACATATGTCACTAGCAGGTTGCTTGTGGCTGCAGTGCTATTATCAATGGGAAAAAATGGTCAGTTTAGGAATTCTCTAGTATTTAGATCTTTAAAACCTTAAAAGGAATAATGAAAATATTATGTATAAAATGACCTTCAGGCTACGTGTATATAGGGTGTATATGAAACATAAATGAATTTCATGTTTCGACTTGGGTCCCATCTCCAAGATAGCTCAAATATTCCAAAATTTAAAAAAATCCCAAATCCAAAACAATTCTGGTCCTGAACATTTCAGATAAGGGAGACTCAACTTGTACTTCCAGTGGAGAATGGGGCCTTTTTATTCTCCTACTATTTCAGACTGGAGAGGGGCCCCAAATAACATAAGGCATAATCTGGCAGAGTGGATCTTGTGTGGTGGAACTGGATGTAGAACCAAACCTTCCCAAGAATTCTTTCAATGATGTATGTTATTGCTGTACATAAACTTTATTGGCTGCACCATTCTCAACACTTTTGCAAATAGATAGAGCCAGTGGTCTCCTTCAGCCCCTGCCCACACAGCCACGCTGCCCATCTCCATTTCTATCACCATCTCTCTTTCAGAGGATGAGAATCAACCTTGCTTTACCTTTCCTTGCAACCCTTCAGCCTCTTGCAGGCGCAGCAAGAAATCCTCCGCCAGGGCCACCGCTTGGGTGCAAGTCTCCGGGCCGCAGTCCTTGATCCAACTCTGCATTTCCTCCGGCAGGATGATCAGGAACTGCTCCAGGATCAGGAGGTCCAAGATCTCCTCCTTGGAGTGTCTCTCTGGCTTCAGCCACCGATGGCAAAGGGTTTCAAGATGGAGGAAGACTTCTCGGGGTCCCTTGGCCTCTTGGTATGAGAACTGCCTGAAATGCTGACGGTCCACTTCCACACTGACCACACCTTCTTCATCCAGAATCTCCTCCTTCACTTTTACTGAGGAAATGGGCTCTTCACAACTCTCACTGAGGGTTTGGTCCACCTGCTCTCTTCTTGGCCACTGGTTGGCAATAGTGGCTCTCTTCAAAGAGGCCTGAGGTTCTTTGGCTCCATCCCTTGATTGGGGAGGACTGGGGAGAGGTGGGTTTTTCCATCGCGGATGAGGTGGCTGCATGGTCTTTAGAAAGTCTTGCCACTGGGCATCCCAGCCCTGTGGCAGGTCCTCCTCTGGCTCCTGCTTAATTTGACGGGAATCTGAGCCTCTCAGAAACTCTTGAATGGTCGTGACTTGGACTGTGTTGGAGCTTTTTCCACCTGCTACTGATCTCTCCATCTCAGCAGGTCGGGTTTCTCCCTGCTCCTCCATTTTTGTTCCTCTCTGCTGGTAGAAAGGTGGACGCTTATTAGCAGAATGAAGAACATCATTACAATATCGAAACATACACACACACTGCACACACACATGCAGTGGGCCCTTGGTATCAGCTGGGATTTAGTTCCAGGACCCCCCGTGGATATCAAAATCCATAGATGCTCAAGTCCCAATTAAATACAATGGCATAGTAAAATGGTGTCCCTTATATAAAATGGCAAAATCAAGGTTTACTTTTTGGAATTCATATTTTTTAAAATATATTTTTTCAAGCCATTGATGGTTGACTTTGTGGGTAAAGAATCCCTGAATATGGGGTGCCGACTGTAATTCTTTTTTCAATTTTTTTTCCAACTGACAGTTAAAAATATGATCTTCATCATCATCATCCCCTAGAGAAAAGCAATTGATCCTACATCCACTGAGGGGATTACTGATAACCAATGCATCTTGAGCAAACTCCACAAGTCTTGCTGTCTCCATTTTGGAATGTCAGTATAATTCTATATCTCAAGGGTCTCAACACCTTGCCAAGGTAATCTTTGGACTTTTCTGTTTCTCAGTCCTCTCTCGTTCCCATGTTTTGTAATGCCCAATATACTAAAGCGGTCTAATGGATGAGAAAGCTTGCCTTTGAACAACATTTTAATGGCCTAATAAAGGTATTCTGCTACTCTCATTTTTTTCTTTTACTCATGTTGTTGCATGCCTTCAAGTCAACTTCGACTTATGGTGACCTTATCCTAGGGTTCTCTTAGCAAGATTTATTCCAAGGAGGTTTTGCCCCTGCCTTCCTCTAAGACCGAAATACCCTGAAGACACCAGATCCTGTCTGATCTTGGAAGCTAAGCAGAATCAGTGCTGGTTAGGACTTGAAAGGGAGACCACCAATAAAAATGAGCTGCTGCTGGCTCTATTTCAGAGAAAAAACTGGCCAATCCATCTCTGAGGATTTCTTGTCCAAGAAAACCCTATAAAATTCATGGAGTCACCATAAGTCGACAGGAGACTTGAAGGCACAGACGCCAAGCTGAGAGAGCGTAAGTTACCCAAAGCCACTTAGTTTGTAGAGCTGTTTGAGGTTTTGAACTCTGGTCTTCCAGAGTCTTGCTCCAACCAGTACACAACACTGGATCTTTGGTATCTTTACTGATAGACCACACTGCTAGGTTGTTCTTCTTTTTAAAGTAAACTCTTCTATTTCCAATATTCATAAGCATATCACAATGGTACCATGTGAGCAGGACTAAGAAGCATGCGCTTACATTTATAGTAGTGCTTTCAGCTTTTATGTTCTGTCCAGGAGAAATTCCAAAATGCCCTCCATTCTGAGCAGGACTAAGAAGCATTAATAGTTTTTAGCTTTTATATTCTGTCCAGGAGGAATCCTCAAATGTCCCTAAGAAGCATTAATAGTAGTTTTTAGTTTTTATATTCTGTCCTGGAGGAATAGTCAAATGTTCTCCATTTTGAGCAGGACTGAGAAGCCGTGCACTTACATTTATAGTTGTGTTTTTAGCTTTTATTTTCTGTCCAGGAGAAATTCCAAAATGCCCTCCATTTTGAGCAGGAATAAGAAGCATTAATAGTAGTGTTTTAAGCTTTTATATTCTGCCTAGGAGGAATCCTCAAATGTCCACCATTCTGAGCAGGACTAAGAGGCATGCACTTAAATTTAGTGCTTTTATTTTCTGTCCAGGAGGAATCCCCAAATGTCCTCCATTTTGAGCAGGGCTAAAAAACATGAACTTACATTTATAGTAGTGTTTTTAGCTTTTATTTTCTGCCCAGGAGGAATCCTCAAATGTCCCCCATTCTGAGCATGCCTAAGAAGCATGCACTTACATAGTAATGTGTTTTTATTTTTCTGCCTAGGAGGAATGCCAAAATGTCCTCCACTCCACTGAACTGCCATTTATAGTAGTGCTTTCAGTTTTGATGTTCTTCTTCTGCCCAGGAGGAATTCCCAAAATGCCCTCCCTTTTGAACAGGGCTAAGAAGCAGGGCATTGACGTTTCTATTGATGAGTGCTTTGCAGTGTCTTGCATTTTTTTCTCCCCTGAATGCCCTGCTTCTTTGGCAGTGACTGGTCCTCCTTTGCAGGGAGGAGGACTTATCTGGTCACCCAGATCATGGCTTTGGGGATGGGATCCTGCCCTGCAAAGCATCTCTCTCCTTCCAGCTCCTGCCTGCCTGCTTGGTCCACCTCTTCCCATGCCCCCCTGGTGCCCTTGTGCCCTGGTCCCCTGGCACTTTGCAAAGCCCCTTGCCTTTGCAAAGAGGAAACTCACCCCAGCTGCAGGCCAAGGTCCCCTTTCTCCCTAGGCTCAGTTGTGGGGCAGGAATCCACCCCCCTCTTTCCATTGTTCAGATTTCCTGCCTCTCTGAGACTCTGAGCTCTGTGCATTAACCACTTGAGCACCAGGAGGCTGGCTGGCATCTGTTTAAAAACCTTCCAGTTTATCCTGGCAATGAACCTTGGCATGGTTTTTAACACCCTTGGCCTGAACTGTAACACCCATTTATGCCTCTGTTATTATTAACTGTGGATGGGAGGGTTTGGGATACAGTACTAGCAAGCAATTATTGTACTTTAGGGATGTTTTAGTGTTAGACACTTTGATCTTCTGGAAAAGTACGATACAAATTATTATTATTATTATTATTATTATATTGATTTGTATCCTGCGCTTTTCCCAGAACTGGGACTCAGAGCAGCTTCACTACATTAAAAAACAACAACAACAAACAGTGCAATTAAAAACACAGACAAAAGTACATTAAAATGGAATTAAATTCTTACAGTATTAAAACAGAGAGTTCTTAAAAGGATAAAACACATTTTGAAATGATAAAACGATTCAAAGGTTTATTGCCGGGATAAACCGGATGGTTTTTAAATAGATGCTGCCCGGCTTAACAAAACCAGCTTCATCGCATTTTTTGGTAACTTAATTCAAATTGACAGTAATTATAATTATTAAGCTTTATTTATATCGTGCTGTAAATTTACACAGCGCTGTACATAGAGTCAATTGAAATAGATAAAGTAAATGCGTGGTTATCTAATCATCAAAATTTAATCATCAAAAACTACCATCACGTTATCTCTGCTTCTTTTTTCCATATGACTAAAGCAAAAAAAGTCGCCATGGTTTTCAAATAAGTCTGTATTGGGTATCCTTTCGACAGATCGGTCGATCCCATCATTTTCTATCCATTTCTCAATACTCAGGCTGTCCTTCCATCACCAATATTTTTAGTATATAATATTTTATATATTTTATAAATATATATTTATATATATATATTACCATTACATCATTTTGAAATAATTTGCCTTCTGATCATTACAGCAAGCAAATGTTAAGCCACACCTTCTCCCATTGGTCCAGGTGAATATCATGTCCCACATTTCTTGCCCATTTCACCACGCATTCTTTAATTTGTTCCTCTTCTGCAGTCAGATTCATTTTATCTATTTTATCAGTGTTTTGTTTGACTTTTTTTGTAAACTAATTTGTTAATAAATTTTATTTAAAATAAAATAAATAAAATAAAAACACTCTTTGCCTGAAGAAGACGTGAAGCTTGGGAAGCTTGTAACATGTATTTTGTGCATTTTGGTTGGCCCCATAAAGGGATCACTGTTGGGAGCTTTTGTGATGCTATTGGCTCTCTTGCTGCCATGTGCCTTCAAGTTGTTTCCAACTTATGGCAACCCTATTCTGGGTTTTTTTGGCAAGGATTTGTTCAGAGGAGGTTTGCCTCTCTGAGGCTGAGAGAGTGTGACCTTCCCAAGGTCATCCAATGGGTTTACATGTTGTTGTTGTTGCTGCATGCCTTCAAGTCATTTCTGACTTAAGGCAACCCTAAAGCAAACCTATCCTGGGGTTTTCTTGGCAAGATTTCTTCACAGGACATTTGCCATTGCCTTCCCCTGAGGCTGAGAGGATGTGACTGGCCCAAGGTCACCCAGTGGGTTTCATGATCAAGCAGAGAATCGAACCCTGGTCTCCAGAGCCATAGCCCAACACTCAAACCGCTATCTCATGATGATTCAACTTGGGTACTTATTTACTTAGTTGCAGGTGCCCCAATATATAGGAAGCAGATTCTTTACATTTAGATTACTGGTTTACATTTCTGGGTGTAAAACAGAGTTTGGAAATTAAAAGTCATAGCTATGTTAGTCTGGAATATCTGTCTGCAAAGGGATATTGTAGCACCTTTGGGGCTAATAATTACTATAAGTGATAAGGTTAATTGGTTTTTATCTGATATTATTGTTGTAGATTGTATTATCTTCTGTAGATAGTACTTTATTTTTAATTGTATCATTGGATGCATTTTATCAGGTTGTAATACCGCCTCAATCCGCAGGGAGAGGCAGGAAAATATAGATAAATAATAATTATTTTTATTATTAACTGTGTGAAAGAAGTTGTAACATAATCTTTCATAGACTCGAGTCTGCTTCCTCAGCGGCAAAGTTGCTTTCAAGCATCAATTAGCCCTAGGGTCCATGAGAAGAAATAAGTAACTCATTGAATTTCTTTTTCTCAAATTTAACTAGTATAGCTATTTCAGTTGCTTTAAAAACCTTACACAACTTTTGGGTACAACCTACTATGTTATGCTATAAAATGCACCTAAGCAGCTTAAGATACTAAAAACAAACACACAACACACAGAGGGTTGAGTTCACAACAAAATTTATCCACAGAATAAGGAAATAGCATAACAATATAGCCAGACTCACTGCTCAACAACAGTTGCCAAAAACAACAAACAGAATTTTTTTTGACACTCAAAAAATTACACTTAAACAGCCTCCTTTTAACACACAGCCCTGTTCTGCCTGAGAAGAACCAGCTGCTCAAAGAGGTCATCAGAAAAGTGGTATCTGTTCAGAATCGTGTTGTTTTCATCTGTACTGAAGAGGTGTTCTGTTGCAGCACTGGAAGGTATGCCTGTGTTGTACTGTAGAAAACTCTTCATAACACGAGGAAAGGCATGTAGCGATGACATTTCCCTACTGGGACACATCAGGTATCTCAAAACCTCTTCATCAGCAGTCTCCACTGCTGGCTTCTTGCCCCGGGATTTGAAGATGAAGAAGCCACTTTCTAAACTGTCTCCATCCTGGTTGTTCTCTGAAAACCCATCCCTGTACACCTTAGTATTCTGTATCTCAGTCTTCAACAAGGCCTCCATCGCATCCCTATGAGAGAGGGAATGAGATAACATGCATTAGGAGATATAACAGGCTGGGGTTTGGTTCCAGGACCCCTGCTGAAAAAGCCATGGATGTGCAAGTATCATTATATACAATGGCTTTAGCAAAATAGTGTCCCTTATATAAAAGAGAAAATCAAAGTTGCTTTTTTTTTTTTGGAATGTATACTTTTAAAAAATATTTTCAAACTGTGGATGTTTGAATCCATGGATAAGGAGGGCCAACTGTACTTCCCCAGCTCCTTGGCTGACTTCTAGTGAAAATCAACAACTTACACAATTTGCAGAAAAAGATCAGACGACTGTCTTGAAGGAACAGTCCATCCATCAGAGGACATTTGAATGGATTATTATTGGGAAGAAGCAGAATGATGAATTGCACCTACGCCCACCCTGGTCTGATCCACCTGAAGAACTCCTTTGAGGACAAGTCTACATGGGCTACTCCTGGAGTATTCTGGCTCCAAAGCTGCCCTGAATTCCATATTACCTGGGCACTCTGGAGTGATCCTGGACGGTTAGGTACACACACACCTCCCACTGTACTACTTGGTGCTGCTGCTGCAAGTTGTTCCCTGAGGTTAGAAATGAGGCACCCAGTGCCAATCACATAGCTGTGTACCTCATTGTGACCCCAGAACAAATGGCCAGAACCAGTGGTACCATGCAGCACAGTGGGACATGGCATAAACAGCCGCCTGGCGCCACTCCAGATTTTCTTGAAAGATCTGGAGCAAATTGTGAATTTTAAAAATTCCTTCTAAGAGGGGAATGGCCCAGATTCACAGAACAGCTTTTCCCATGTGAAGACAGTTCGCAGTTAAATCAAGCCCTTGGCACTGCATCATGAAGACAAGGCAATGCAAGGGCAAGCAGTTTAAATTGCCCATGTAGACATGCCCTTACTTTCTTACCTATTTATCTGGGCAATCTGGGCTGATCCCAGCCAGTCCAGTTTGAAGTGAGGATGCAGGCAGGCTGCTAGAAATAGCTTTTTGTCATCCCAAAAAGGTGCAAATCGCTCTCTTAGGGCTGTGCGCACACTTCTCAACAACTGAAGACAGTATGTGTACTTGACAGGTTTGTTTTCCAGCACTTCTAGTTTATGGTCCAAATTGTACAGAGTTGGGAGTAGGTACCCCATGAACATGCCATTCTTCCCTTGCAGGATATTAAGGGACAGGACTAGAGGCCACATGATCTCTGTGTACTCCTGCACCACAAGATTCTCCTCAGGTGTGAACCTGGCCAAGGAGCACCGGTCCATTATGGCATCCACTTTTAGTGGCAGAGTGGAGAGTAGTTCATTTAGCTGCTTAAGTGCATCAAAGGTGGAGTTCCACTGGTTCTTGCTTGGTACTTTCAGATACACACCACACTGCTTATGGATGTACTCTGCTAACTGCTTCGATTGCTTTTGCTTGGACCACAGTTTGCTGCACTTCTCCATCAGGGAAGAAAAGTGTTTCCTGAACAAAAAGAGAGAACTGCTTTTGGAGGCGTTTGAAATCATGGCTTCTATGTCTTGTGTCACAACCAGGGTGAGGGTGTGGCTGACACATCTGTGGTGTGGCGGCAAACTAAAGTCTTCTAAGTCTGCTGCTTCTTCATCTTCTTTCTTAACTGTGTCTAGGCTCTCAGAGATAGGTAGGAATTCCATCTCAGCCTCCTCTTGGACATCATCATCTTCAACATCATTATCAGGATTAGTATTTGTAGCATCGACTAGTTCCTTGGCCTTCAAAAAGCAGAATGCTTTGACAAAGTTGCAACTGTTATCTGTGGTAGTGCATACAATTTTGTTCTGAATTCCATACTGCACATACACCTCATGCAATGCTTTTGTAAGGACATTGTATGTGAGGTGCCCTTTCAGACGCTTGCAAGCCAAAGCCCCAAATTCATAGTTCAGAGTAACTGGGCTGATCCAATAGGCTATTACCCCTAAGTACCTCTTCTTTCCATCAGTCCAGCAATCTGCAGTTGTTGCTACCTGGGCCACAGCTCCCATCTGAATTGCAAGGGTTTCCCGCATGTTGGCTGCTCTCCTCTCAATTCTCTCTCTTAGAGTTTGGGCACACATGACAGTGAGACCTTTTGGAAGACCAAGAAGAACCAGGCGAACAAATAATGGTTTTTCCACAATCTGAAGTGGCAACGCCTCCCCCACAATCAAATCCATAATGTTCCTGTCAAGCATGTTCTGGGTGACAGTGTCCTTGCCAAACCCCCATCTCTCGAGGGTCGCCTGCTTTGGTTTTTGATGTTTTGGCAGTTTGATAGGAGGGAGGCCATGCAATGTTTCTGATCTCCTTGCCTCCACTGCACTTAGAATTGCTCTTAGCTGCTCAGGATGTGCCTTCTTGAAAAAGAAGAAGAAAAGCATTAATCTGGGGTGAGCGGGTATGAAAAAGATGCTGCAGAATTTAGAACACAGAATGTAGCAATAGTTAAACCAGACCATCTCAACTGCAATTGACAATGATGCTAAGTAACAACCGCACACTATTCATTCCTTCTACCATCATGCATTCCATGGACAACAATCTTGCAGTACATTCTCTAGCATGGCTTAAAGACCAGCTTAATGAGTGCTCACCTGGAAATGTAGTTTCACATTGGAGGAGGAGCTAATGGGTGAACTGATATTTTTGACCACTGGCAGGCAGAAATTGCATCGTACTATCAGATTCTTCTCTTTTTGACACACAAACGTAACAGCATTCTCAAAGCCAAACCATGGCACTTGTTGTTCTCTGGCTAAAGCAGTTGATTCATGTAATATGTCCTCCTCGTGCAGAAAATACTCCTGAAGCAGTTGCATCTCAGCAGCTATTGATGCGTTGTCAGTGTCGTGTGTTACGGCTTGCAACTGGCTGGTGCCTGCTTCAGGGGTAGCAATACCTACAAGAAAAGAAGTCAGGATGTAAGCTTGCCTTGCTTCTGCACCAGAGCCTGGAAATGCTGCATTTTTGCAATTACACAATTGTAGAGGGTAAGAAGATGACAGATACAAATCAGGAATGCTAAGAAATACTATTGGTAAAGTTCTCAGAAGAAGGCTGGAGTTACAATTCTAGGCACTATTTCACATTAAGCTCCACTCAAGTAGGACCTATGTGGTGAAGATTTTTTTCCCTATCATATCTTCACAGGCAGAAATAATTTTATGGTGTTTAATATGCAGATTTTAATTGTTTTTGGTTCCCATCTTGGGAGAAAGGCAGCTTATAAAGAAAGAAAATAATATATATATAATTAATAAACCTGTTAAAAATACTGTACCTTGTTATTTATAAATTCCTTTTTCCAACTATGAAAATATAACTAAGCATCCTATGGAGGTAATATTTTACACCCATACATTGCTTATGACTCTTCCTCATATTACCACTATTTGGAGTCCCTGCAATTGAAGCCCAATAGCGGGCGCTTCAGTATTGATAACATGACATATTTAAACTGTGGAAATCATTGTGTTGGGACAAATGGAGGCCAGACACCGATTCCATGAGTTATACAAACGGCCACAACTTTAATATATTTACAGAGGTGATAAATCAAATACCATCATCAGTCAATCCAGTAGTAAATACGACATTTGTAACAGTGATCATAAATCAATCATAATCCAATAATAAAGCAATCATAAATGTGCTTATAAAGCAATCATAATTTGGTCATAAAGATTTCAAATTAGATCATAAATCAATCAATGCCAAACCAGCTTGTTTAATTCCTTAACTATACCTTCAGTGAAGAAAGTTGTGCTAAAGCAGCAGAAACATGTCTAAAATAACCCCAATTCTTGGAAATTACTGCCATCCAGCAAAGAGCAAGGAGAATAGCAGCAACATGTCTGAGGCTACAAGGTAACACTACATAACTACTACATCTCACATAATCATCATAAATTGAACTACTCTAAATCCAACACCCTCAGGGAGGGCGAAAAACCCATACTCCAATAACATGGGAAAATTCCCTCCCGGCCCCATTAGGCAACCAGCCGCAGCCTGAGGATGTGGTGCACAATTAATAAAGAATGGGCTGTACCGCCCACCCAAACCAACTTCACAATATGTCCCTGTTGAAATGCATACGGGCCATGTTGATTGCTGACTTGCTCATGATCCTTTGTCACACTCTCCTCAGAAGCAATTTAGTCCACAAGATGCAAGTGTCAGGGAGGAAGTGTTGGATCTTGTGAAGGTCCATTGTGATCCTTCCCACCAGCTGAAGACTGGGCATCTTCACGAGGTCATTTCCACCCAGATGTATCAGAACTTCAGGAAGCTTGTATACCACAGCCAGTTCCATGATGCAAACTAGTAGTGCTATCCAGAGCATCCATCAGTGCCCCCATCACTGAACTTGTGCCACTTATGAAAGGCTGATGTCTCATCCTCTGCACAGGTAAATCACATATCATTCAGCCTAGAATATGAGGCTGTATCCAATAATGCAGACTGTATGGGGGTAAGGCTGCTCAAGAAAACAGAAAGAATTAGACAGTGGGGGAGCCTGGAGGCCCTCCCTCAAGACATGCAGCCAGGAGCCCGCCAGACTGCTTGCGTATCTAGATAGTAAGCTTTGGAGAGCCAGCAGCCCACATTGCATATCACTGTTGGTGATAGGCTGTGGGCTGCTGCAGCATTGGCTGCAGCAATGTGCAATGAGTGAGTGGAGTATTGGTCTGGGGGGAGTCCAACCTCAGCAATAGCCTTCCTGAACACAACCCAGAATTGAAACTGCATCAGTAGGCCAGATGCATGTAGGATAAGATGGCCTGAAACCTTGAGGCATGATTTCAGGTACCACGCTGGATAGAGCACCCTGAGTAGAGTGCAAACACAGCCCATCCAGACCTATCTGACTGGGACCTTGGAAAAAGCTTGCTGATGAAGATGGCTCCAAAAAAGGCCAATATGAAGGCAGTATAGAACAAAATTGTCTCTGAGGAAGAAACCTATATCATCATTGCTTCGAGGATATGCGGCAGGACTACCTCAGACACGGGAAGGCATGAGTCAGGAGCAGGGGCTTCCCATGACCAACCCTTGAGCACCCTGTGCACACAGAAATCAGTTGTGGGATCCGAGAAGCTGCTGGCTTTGGAATAGAACACCAGGGTGGACAAGCAACCCTTAATCGTGCACAAGGAAAAACTACTCTTTCAGATAGACAGCAAATTGAAGAATCAGCCTGCAGCAGCCAGGCTTCCTTCTCCCCCACTGCACACAGAAAATTCCAGAAGGTACTTGGACTGTGCTACGTTTTACTGGTCAACAGGGCCAATTAAAGGAGGATGGACTGCTACCTGCCATGGTTCCAAAGGTATGGTGGTACCTCCAGGGAGGCCTGCAGGATGAGCACCTTAAACGTTTTGAACTGAAAATAGGAGAGCATCTGCAACAAGATTCAAGGTCCCTTAGACATGTATGGAATGAAAGAGAATATTCCTAATCTCTTTGAACTTTGTGAATTGACAACATGGACAACCGCCTGATTGTCACACCAAAAAAGGACAGATTTGTCAGCAAATCTGTTGGCCCATATAGGGACCATACAACAGGAAGCAATTAAAGGTAAAATCCTACTTATCCCATCTGATTACCAATGTTCCGCACACCACTGCCCCTGTCAGTATATGCCGAAATCATGTGCCCTTGACACATCTGAATGTACCTGTAGATCCACTTTCAGCAAGTCGCTTCTCCAAAAGGACATCTCATTATAGTTCTGGAGCAATTTGAGCCACACTCAAATCGTCCTTAATTTCTCTGGTTGGCCTAATGTGATGGTGGGAGATCGAAACTCCCTGTGTGGCCTCATAGTTGTACATTGAACACATAGCCAGTCACCACTACCCTGCAGGAAAAATGCAAAAGGCCAGCCAATACTTGGAACTCATGCAAAGTGCCCTTCTGTCTACCTCTCATGTTTGTGACCTCCTGCAACTTGTCAACAGAAAGGCAGGAAAACCCCAGATATTATCTAACTCTATGATCAGGAAAGTAAGCTTATCGGCCAGCCCTCCAGTCTTCTCATGTGCCAGGGGAACATCCAATTCAGCTGCCAAGACATGAAAAGCCTGCAAGGTATCTCTGCAGACTAAGGAAACAGGGTGGTCTGCAAATAGGAAATCATACAAGTAATATTAATTGCATGATTGCCTGGTTTTGTCAGTGCACCACTCAAAGAATGTGCTGAACTGCTCAAATACAAAACATGACATTGACATTGCCTTGTCATTGTAGTACACTCCTTCAAAGAAACTCAGGAAATGAATGTCCTCAGGGTGCACCAGAAGCCGGAAAAGCTGACTTGTTGCACTTAGCCAAGAGAACTTCTTTCCAGAGATCTCGAATCATCATAACTGCTGCATAAAAGGATGCATACTTTATTGAGCAAATGGAATCATTCACTGAGTCACTGTAAGGAAAAAAGAGGTTAAGAATTAACTCAGGGGTAGGCAACCTACGGCCCGCGGGCCAGATCCGGCCCGGCAAGGCCTTGGGACCGGCCCCAGCCCAGTCCTGCCGCCAATTGCTGCCGGGGCCTTTGGCCTCTCGCGCGGGGGCAAGGAGGAGCAAGCGACAGGCAAGGGGGGGCAATTGTTTATAGAAGCCTCAGAAACATGCATTTATATTAACATTTTTTAAAAAATCCGCAAAATTTTTTGCGTATCCTCCATTTTTTTTCCAAAAGTGCCCTCCATTTGAAAATTTTGTCCTATACTGTATTTGTCCCGGTTTATTTATTTATATAATTTTTTAAAAAAATTATTTAATTATTTATTTTTTGGCTTCGGACCCCCAGTTGTCTGAGGGACAGCAACCCAGCCCCCGGGTCAAAAAGGTTGCCTACCCCTGAATTAACTGGTACTCACCCTGCACCTTTTTGGGCACCATGCCTAGCAATGAGAGGCAAAGGCAACTCTGTGTGCAGACCTAATATTCTCCCAGCAAGCCTTTCCATGGGAAGTTTGTCCCTCACCATTTCCCATAAGTTAACGACTAGTTTTTAGTTGGGTACAAAGTGAAACTCCTACTTTCCAGTACAGTATATGATATATGAAATCCCTCTATGAAGCCATGTCGAATATAGTCTGCACTATCCTGCCTAGGGTACATGGCTTGCCAGGTGGTGAGTGTTGCTATGTTAATGAGAACTGGCACCTTTGGGTCCCTGTTGTCCTCCCTGGACACCGCCAGAGTCATTACCCCTGCGCCCCCCTCGCTTACCCTTGAAGCAGGAGATGTTGGAATGATTTCCAGCACAGGTGGCACATCTATGATCATATTTACAGGTCTGCCTTTTGCACTTACCTGCATTGTAGTCCCAGCAGACGGACAAGTTCTTCCTGTCCATGACAGGCCTTGCATATGTCCCTTTTGACCAGCTGCCTGCCAGCACAAAGCCGTTGTCACCACAGTAGTCTGGGTAAGCCCAATTGGATACCAAAACATCAGACCACAATTCAGAATGAATACGATCCCATGGGAGGGCTGGATTCCCTGCGGCCGACATGCGGAACTGTTGATCATATTGGAGCCACTCAGTCCCCCTCCCTATGTTATGACATCTAAGTATAATGTCTTGATACCTGAACAATGCACGATGAGGACAACAGTGTGCCTCCAAAAGCACATCTACATAAATGTTAAATCCTGCTAGCCAATTGAGAAAATTCCTCTCTATCTTTGGCCGCTTAACCTGCTCTAATTCCATTGGAAGGTTAAGGAGAACCCCATCTTTGACCGGTGCCCTGGGCTCTGGCTCACGAAACAGCAAAGAAAAAAAATCAACATACTCCCCTTTCAAAATACGTTCCTTTGTAGCTGGGAGGAGGTGCTCCCCAAGGGATGCTGGGACATCCACGCACGGTTGACACTTGGATGCGTGATCCACCACTGCCATTGGAAAAGGAAGCACAGTTGGATAGAGAATGATCCCTTCCCCCCAACCATTCCCTGAGCCAGCCCCAGGGGAAAGGGCTGTGGGTGGCTGCCCTCAACCCTAAGGCATTTCATGCCTACAGGACACTGCTGAGCCTGGAGAGGCCTGCATCACAGGCAGTGCCTTTGAGGGGCCCACTCCATCCGTTGGCCCCATCCCTTGACTGGGTGGCTCTCAATCTCCTCCCAAAGAGGAGGGAAGACTTCAGGGCTCCTAACCCCAATGATTGGATCACCCCAGTATTTACTGGCTAGCGCACCCACGCGACAGCTGGCTAAGACTGAGGAAACAGGAACCCCAATGTACCTGACGGTGATGCTCCACTGCATGAGTCCTGATGCACTTCCCGGTGAACCTGTTGTGAACTGGTGGACCCTGGATGTGAACTCATATGTCCCCCTGCAGCTGCAGTTGGCACCCAGGCCATGTGGGGGGAGAGCATAGTCAAACTCATAAATAATCAAATCTGCGTGTATTAAACTCATGAATATGGAGGGACGACTGTATAAATTATTTGTGCATGTGTATAGAATTAACTCAGTTGAGAGTGGATGAGAAGAAGCAACAGAAGAAGAGAAAACAGGAAGAGTTCCTCACACAAGACATGATGGGCCAAACAAGCTGACAAATGCTGGCCCTGTGGCCCAAACCCCACACTGCATCACCATTTCTCCCCTCCCCCCAAATTCTGGACTGCGGCCTGCTTGGAGTGGCTATGTACCCTAAAAGCTGTCCACATTGTCAGTTGCCATCCCCGGGCTCGCCTCTTTGCCAGAGCCTGGTGGCCATGGCTACCCAGACCTGCTCAATGTGGTTCTCCATGCTGCCAGAGCCACATGCCCGCCCGCCCCCCCCACAAATTCTTGGGGAGAACTCCAATCCTTACAAGAACTCCAATCTCGCAAAATCCCCCCCCCTCAAATCACCTCCCAAGTCAATCAATTTCAGCAGAAATTGCAAGACCTGCAAATCCCTCCATGCAACCACATGTAGAGTGGAGGAGCAGCCTGGTGCTGGCCCCCAGAGGAGCCCAGCTCAACAAGGACCTCTCTGGAATCGAGGTAGGCCCTTGTCACAAGAGAATTATGCAGGTTGTGGGGAAAATGGATAGGTTTTTTTCCTATCCTCTCTCTACAACTTGCCTCTGTGGTGACATAAGAATTACATATAAATTATGATAAGTAAAATTTAATTCCAAACTCTGAACCTGACAAAAAGTATCTTCCTCTTATTTTTCTTCTGCTATACATAGGATCAGGGAGATCACAAAAGCCAGCACACGGACTGCAGAGCGTTTGAGGGTGGGAAGACTGTACTGAAATAGGACTCACCAATTGTGCTAGCAGCTCCATGACCCTCCTGGTTGATTTGCCTGAACTGCTGCCTCTTTGTGGCACCTGACTGACTGCTCTCAGAAGAATCAGTGATTTCTTTGGCCAGCATCTTCTGCTCCTGGAAATGGAGTGAGGAACACAGGGAAAGAAGAGCAAAGATGTATTATTAGGAAAGCAAAGGATTAGGGGAGATAAAATCCAGGGCTGTGCTTCTAAGCCTCAAGCAATACCTCCTCCTAAACGCAGGGCTTGATTATACCAGAGAAAAACGCTGAACTCACCTTAGCCAGTGTTGGCATTCCTCGCGACATCTAGCCACTTCTGGGGAGACTCTGTGGATTTTGGCCCTTAACCCAACTTTGCTCTGAACTAAGCAGTCAGGGGAAAGCCTGGTGTTTCCCAGAAACCCTGGAATGACCTCGAGTTCTTTTGGTGCATGTACAGTAGACAGGGTCTGGTTCGGCCTGATCCACTGGCCACACACCAAAAGCCATGCCATACTCCTTCCCCGTGCTGGGCAGTGTTGGCCTGGCTAGCCTGTATGCACAACGCAGTATCACACCAATTTAAGCACAGTGCATGTGGTGGCCATTGTGGTTGGTCTAGATACAGTCCAGGATATAATGCTCCAGATTGATCCCAAGGTTGCTGATGTAGACATACCCTTACTTTGCCTTCCAAGCCCTAATACAATTTCACTGAGAATTGGACAAGTTTCTGGCCAACTGTAAAAATAAGAATTTATCAATTGGAATGCAGAGTTTAATCCTGCCATTACAAGGGGACTAGAGCAAGGAATTTCAGACGATCTCCTAAACCCCAATAGGGGAAAGGAGAAGCTCCCACCTGCAGTTTCCATTTCTAGCACAGATTATTTGGGAGCCTTCTAAATCTAATCCATTTACACAAATGCCACTGGTTGCAGCAGGCCTCCCTGCTTCAACCAGTGGCACTTGTGTAAATGGATTAGATTTAGATCTTTGCCGCCTAGAGCTTTCTGAAACCCTAGCACCAATACAGTGCGTCCTTGGTATACGCGGGGGATCCGTTCTGGACCCCCCCGCGTATACCAAAATCCGCGTATGCTCAAGTCCTGTTG
>NC_056523.1:11491934-11495696 GCF_019175285.1 Sceloporus undulatus
TATCTTTCCTATTGGGTGGAAGAGGTTTTAGGACATCACTTGATGAAATCCAGAAAAGCATTTCTTTTCAGATTGAAGTGTTCTCTCACCTCCTCATCCATTTCCTGTTTTATGTCTTCTGCCTGAGCCAGACAGAAGCCTTTTGCCTGGGAACCAATGATTGCCTGGATTGCATTTTCCCAGATTTGCTCACTGCTCTCAACCTCATGGCCTCTTGCTGCCTCAGAGCTAGCTGAAACATGCTCTTCCATCTTCACTTTCTTCCCAAGAGAAGGCACAAAAAGGGCTGAGTGAAGATTCCGCTTTGTTGCCATTTTCTTTCCCAAGGCACAAGACTACTCAAGTACAGTATGTGCAGCTGAATCCTGCAAAATTAACAAGTTGTTATGATCCAGGATAAACAAATCCTTAGTTTAGATATAACAGAACATTTACAGCTGAATGGAAGAAAGTAGAACTCACAAACTTCATGGAACCAAAAACAAATCTTCCTGATTTAATATGATTTTTTCAAAGGATGCCACCAGATCCTAGCTGAGGATTGATATGCAATGAAATTAACAGTTTGCAGCCCTATAATATTTTTGTGTGAAACAGAAGCACCACTTCGAACATCCCCTGAAGGTTTTGTAGGGAACGGGACCTCTAATTTGTAAACTGGAAAGAAACTCATGACTTGCAGAAAAGGAAGCTTTATTTCCCTACCTTAAAAACTTCTGCACTGGGACAAAGGATTACACCTGGTGCCATACTGTAATCTCCTCTAAATCAGGTTCATCCCAAACTGCATATAAAGTCCAGTCCACACTGCAGAAATAATCCAGTTTGACACTGCTTTAATTTGCCCTTGCTCAGTGCTAGGAAATCCTGGGAGCTGTAGTTTGTTATGGCATCAGAGTTCTCTTGAAGAGAAGGCTAAATGTTTCACAAAACTACAATTCCCAGAATTCCCCCAATTCCCAAGAAAACCTCATGGTAGGCTCACCTTATGGTCATCATAAGTCAACTCAGGAACGACTTCAAGTCACACAACAACAACAACAACAACAAGAGCAGATGGAGGACAAGGGTCTTGGAGATGTCTCATCCCCAGAGTTGCCATGGGCCCAACTCAGTTAACAAAGAAACATGAGGCGAGGGTGCTTCCTGAGTCATGGCAACTTGAGCAATTTGCCCATGGTCCCCACAAAGGCCACCTGCCCCATTTCCTTGTATGCCATTGGCTTGTTGTTGTTGTGTGCCTTTAAGTTGTTTCCATAAGTCGACCCCTAAGGGGTTTTCGTAGCAAGAGCTGTTCTGAGGAGGTTTGCCATTGCTTTCCTCTGAGGCTGAGAACATGTGACTTGCCCAAAGTCACCAAGCGGGTTTCACAGTGTGCAGGAATTTGAACCATGGTCTCCAGAGTCGTAGTCCAACACTCAAACCACTATGCCATGCTGCCATTGGTACCTGCCTTATTACTATCAGGGTGACCAGATATGACAAAGGTGGATAAGGCACTGCTAAATACAGTATAGGACATTTGAGAAAACAATGTAAGGCATTACAAAATATAAGCTAAAAACACAGATATAAATGGACATTCATGCTTCTAAGTCATCCTCAAAAGGGAGGGCACTTTGGAAATCCTCCTGGACAGAAAACAAAAGCTTAAAACACTACCATAAATGTAAATCATACTTCTTTTGTAATGCTCAAAATGGAGGACATTGCAGTATTTCTCCTGGACAGAAAATAAAAGCTGAAAACTTATAAATGTAAAGCCATGCTCCTTAGCCATGCTCAAAATAGAGAACATTGTGGAATTCCTCCTGGAGATAAAAATAAAAGCTAAAAGGACTACTATAAATGTACATTCATGCTCCTCAGTCATGTTCAAAATGGAGGACACATTGGAACGCCTCCTGGATAGAGAATACATAATAGCTAAAAACACTACTATTAATATAAGTTTATGCTTCTTAGACCTGCTCAAAATGGAGGACATTTTGGAATTCCTCCTGTGCTTGAGTTTGAAATGGAAGGCGTGTCCTGGAAAAGGAGGACGTGTGTGGTCACCCTACTTAACCATAGCCCTCCACATTGCAGCCCCCCCAAACCTCAAGACTTCAGCTGACTTTATGGAATTAAAACATGTTTCTCCCCTCCTCTCCCTAGACCCACAACAACCGCCATCCTTGAAAGCATGCATTGCCCCCAGAGGAAATTCTCCTCCACATCTGGGCGATGGGTCCTGAGTGCGAATTCTGTACCTTCTAAAATGGAAAAACGGATGACTTTAGATTCAGGGGTTATTCATCACCAGAGCCTTCTCCACAAACCAGCTGAAGGAGACCCAACCCAAAAGGAAGTGCTTCCCAAAAGGAAGACCACCACAAAAAAAAACCTCCCCCCAGCTTATTGAATTTCAAAATTCAAAAAAAGCGCGGGAACAAATAATGGCCAATCAGAAAAAAGGATTTGTCGCCTACGTCAATAGTTGTTAGGCAGAAAATGGAGAGAACCGAAGAGACGGATGGTATTTTACTGGCCAGGAACAGAACGCTACTGTGACGCCTCCAATTACAAAAAGGGGTTGTCGCCTTCATCACCAGTTGCTGGGCAGGATATAGAAAGCGAACCAAATAAGAGCGAGAAGGAGGTTGGTGTTTTACTAGGAACAAAGCGCTGATGTGCAGCCAATTAAAAATAGGAGTCAATGGCCAATCAGAACAACGGTTTGCTGCGATCGTCATTAGGTACTAGGTAGGAAATCGAAACCCCAGAGAAGCGATGAGGTTGCTGTTTTACCTCAGAGGAACAAAGCACTGCTCTGCAGTCAATTAAAAAATAGCGAGCGGAAACCAGTGACCAATCAGAAAAAGAAGCTTTTCAGCCGTCGTCAATAGTTTCTAGGCAGACAATGGAAAGCAAATCAAGAGGCGCAAGGAGCGGGTTGGTGTTTTACCTCAGAGGAACAAAACGTTGCTGTGCAGCCAATTCAAAAATAGCTACCTGGAACCAGTGACCAATTAGAAAAACAGTTTGCCGTCTTCGTCAATAGTTGCTGGGCAGGAAATAGAAGCAGCCCTGAGGAGCAGCCTGAGGGAGGCTGTGTTTACAGTTTTCCTGACCAAAAACAAGGCGCCATTTGGGGCAGTGTCCTGAGGCACTGAAATGCTCCTGAAGAGAGAATGCAGTATTAATCCAGTTTGATACCAATTTAACTGCCATGGCTCCATCCTATGGAATCCTGGGACTTGTAGTTTGTTGAGGCACCAGAGCTTTCTCACAGAGAAGGCTGAAACACCTCACAAAACTACAAATCCCAGGATTCCATAGGATGGAGCCATAAAAGTTAAAGCGATTTCAAACTGCATTAATTATGCAGTGCAGACAAACCCAGGGTTTGTCTCCTGGGCATCCCTCAATCATGGCAATTAAAAAAACCCTGAATTTATTTTTTGTCCCCATCCCGTCAGTTCAATGTAACACAATAATAATAATAATAATAATAATAATAATAATAATAATAATAATAATAATAATAATAATAAATTTTATTTGCTGGATTTACAGGTTACAACGTATTAAAAAGACAAAGCTAAAAAACATTGGTTACAAACGTTTAAAAAACAAACTAAATACTACTAATATTAAAACATAAAAAAACAGCATCGTTTAAAACAGTAAAGATCATTAAACATTAAAACAGCACGCCACATCCATGAATATTGATGGAAAGACAATCCAACAGTTTGAGGAGAAATGGAAAGAAGTATC
>NC_056523.1:11498329-11526781 GCF_019175285.1 Sceloporus undulatus
AAAGCGATTTCAAACTGCATTAATTATGCAGTCAGACAAAACCAGGTGGTCTCCTGGGCATCCCTCAATCATGGCATTAAAAAAAACCCTGAATTATATTTTGTCCCCATCCCTCAGTTCAATGTAAAATAATAAATAATATATATATAATAATTATAAGAATAAAATAAATTTTATTTGCTGGATTTTCAGGTTACCAGTTTAAAGACAAGCTAAAACATTGGTTACAAACTTTTTAAAAAAAACTATACTACTAATATTAAAACATAAAAAAAGCATCGTTTAAAACAGTAAAGATCATTAACTTAAAACAGAACGCCACATCCATGAATATTGATGGAAAACAATTCCAGCATTTGTGAGGGATGGAAAGACAATCCAACAGTTTGAGGAGAAATGGAAAGAAGTATCAAAATTATGGAGAAGGGATGTCGTCTCTTCAACTCTACAATTCTATTATTATTATTATTATTATTATTATTGTTTCTGCTCATTTTCAAGGCTGGATGTTTATCTTATTTTTAAATTTTGCCCAAATTCCTCCTTAGGGGTGTGGAAGGCAATTAAAGTACAGTTGGCCCTCCACATTTGTGACTTTGACTTTTGTGCGAATTTGATTATTTGCAGATTTGATTACTATGTTCTCTCTAGGAATCTCTAGGTCCTTCAGCACAAGTCTACCAGAAGTTGACCATAGAGTTGTGCTGGAGAACCTCCTAGAAGTTCCTTGAGAAAACACTTCTCTAGGCATTTGTAGGTCCTCCAGCATGATTCTATGGTCAATTTCTGGCAGATGTTGACCATAGAGTTGCACTGGAGGACCTGGAGATTCCTAGAGAGGTGTTCTCTTAGGTAAAAAGAAAAGTGTTTTTTTTTTTAAATTTCCACTTTTTCTACATACACAGGAGTCCTTCATTCCTAACCCCAGAGAATATGGAGGGTCCACTGTATTTTGTGGTCCAGGAGGGGACATTCCCTAACAAAAAGTGATCTGGAAGTCAACTTCTGGATCGCTTTATTTTGGTTAAAAAAGACAATACGCATAAATCAAAAAAGGATGAAAAGTCAAAGCAAAGAAAATGGCAACTAGATTAGTAGCAATTATAGCCTTTAATTTTAATATAATGACATTGCCTGGTTTTAGCCTCCAAAAGCTGACAAACATATACAAATGCCTTTAATTGTTAAACTAAAAATCCTCTGAGCCTAAAACACCCCAATAATCTCAAAGAAATAATGCCAATTGGGAATCCATCCTCCACAAGAACACTGAGTCTGGAATCTTATGGGTGACATATGCTTACATAACCTTAGCACTAGTTTTGATGGATGAATTTCAGGTTGTTCAACATGACGACGTGGACAAATTTGGTGGAGGATTGAAGCCAGTCACTTCTCTGTTAGATCCATGTGCACATTGGTTAATTAAAGCTGACGGAGGAGGACTGATCAGTTGGGTGGTGGAGGTTGTAAATGTTTATTTGAAAGAGGGCTTATGTTCCAACACTTGCTAAAAGGAGCAATTGTAAGACCTTTGCTGGAAAAAAATTCACTGGCTTCCACCTCCGTAGATAACTAATCTTTCAGTCTCTAATCTCTCCTTTCTAAATAAGGTCCTAGAGTGAGTGGTGACAACACAATTTGAGGCTTCCCTGGATAAAATGGATAAGAATCAGAGTTGGAGGAGACGCCAAAAGCCATCCAGTCCAACCCTGTTATGCAGAAACACACAATCAAAGCACCCTCAACAGATAGCCATCTAGCTTGTGTTTAAAAACTTCCAAAGAAGAAGACTCCACCACTCTTCGAGGGAACATATTCCACTGTTGGACAGCTCTTACTGTCAGGAAGTTATTCCTAATGTTTAGCTGGTACCTCTTTTCCTGTAGTTTGCATCCATTGCTCCATGTCCTGTTCTCTGAAACAGCAGAAAAAAGCTTGCTTTTGCCTCAGTATGACATCCATTCAAATATTTAAACATGCCTATCATGTCACCTCTTATGTCACGTGGGGAAGCATTAGCCCAGTAGAACCATACAAGCAGAGTGTTACACTACATTTGTTGGATGTAGAATCTCAGTCACAATCTATCAATTGTCACTACTCATGGTGAGCAGGATCATCATTGACAGTATGCTTCTCAATACTGGTTGCAAGCTTGAAATGCAAGTGTGAGAGTGTATAAAGGCAGGACATGTGGGTTCCCCAGAGGCACCTGGTTAGCTACAGTGTAAACAGACTACACGGGCCCTCCACATTCACTGGGGTCAGGGACACAGGAGCACTGTGAATGTGGAAAAACTGAATTTAAAAAAACATAACTTTTTTTACCTGAGAGAACACCTCTCTGGGATCTCTAAGTCATCGAATGCAAAGCTGATCATAGAATTGTGCTGGAGGACCTATAAACGCACAGAGAAGTGTTTTCTCTAGGAATTTCTAGGTCCTCCAGGGTGAGTGTATGGTCAACTTCTGGCAGAGTTGCACTGGAGGACTTAGAATGTATTAATCAAATCCATGTATAATCAAATCTACAAATAATCGAAGCCTTAAATGTGGATGGCTGACTGTACTGGACCAGATCAAGGACTACAACTCCCAGAATCCCTCATCACTGACTAACCTGACTGAGAAATTCTGGGAGGTTTAGTCTGAATATTGTTGCTTTTGTAAACTCCAGCTGGGCTGGAAATCATACAGCCTCCACCAGATATGATAGACTGTGACTTCTATGTGACCCAACCTGCAAAGCCATTGGTGTAGAATGCTGGGGGTTGTAGTCCAACAACAACTGGAGGGCCACAAGACTTCCACACTTGATAGGGTCCTGTGATCTTATGTTCCTTTTAACACCCTCCAGTGCCACTGCTCTTGATCTAGCTTTTCAAAAATAGCTTTCCCCCTTTATATTTTTTGAATTCGCCTACAAAAAGAACACCAAAAAGCAAAGCAATGATAAAATCCACTCTTTTACCAAAAGACGTAACCATTAATTAGCAACTATGCAGCCGAGTTGTTTATAAGTCTAATTTATTCATCTTCAACTCTACATTTTTCTTATTTTATATCACCACCACAATGGGCAGAACGGATGCATTTTTTAAAAAAAGTTGGATGATGAGAACGTATGTACAGAAAGTAGAAAAGAAGGCTGTGATGAAAAGGTTAGGGGGAGGATATATTTATGTATATATAAACACAAGGTGTGGCAAGAAGGAAAGTAGTAGTAAGAACAGAGAAAAAGAAATCCAATTGGCAGAACTGGTACACCAGCAAATTATCCATATGCTAATTCCGCTCCATTTGCTAGAAGGCAAGCAGGCACCAATTCTGTTTCATGACAGCATCTTTTGTATGTCCACACTCTTCAGTCTTTGCAGACCTAGCTTTTGCCTTTTAAGTCCAGCCTGCATGAAGACTGTTCCCAAAATCTTCCTTTCAAGCATATGCCTAAGGTTTTTCTTGTCCGCTCCTAAACACCCACCCACGTTTCTTTTCTTAAAGAGAAGCTGCCTTCACCTAGTCAGACAATTTGTCCATTCAGCCCCGTATTCTCTATTCTTTACTATGATCAGCACTTGCTCTCCAGGGTCCAATTTATCCTATTGGCCTGTGATATCTAGTTCTTTTTCAAGCACAGAGATGCTGCAGATTAGACTTACCATATATACTCGACTATAAGTTGACCTCATGTATAAATTGAGGGCACATTTTGGGGCTGGAATTATGGATTTTGATATGACCCATGAATAAGGGTAAAATTTAGGGGCATACAGCAAAGCATCTAAAGGATGAAGCATAGCAAAATAATGTCAAAGAACGTACAAATTCCAGCAGACATAGTGCTCACTCTTAAGGCTGGATGGATGAGAGAGTAGAGGGGTCAGTGCTTTTCAGGACAGATTATACTCTTGCCTTTCACCAGGGGATGGTTCCTTCTTTTGAATAAGAGTTAAGATATAGTACAGTACTTACATTGACCTGTGGATAAGGCGACACAGTTTTTTTGAGTCAATTTTTTGACCTAAATTTTTAGACACATACAGTGGCTGTTGGCACTCTCACAACTCAGCTAGTCCATGGAAGCCCTTTGTGTGGAAATTTGGTGCATTTCCCCCTCCCCTCGCCTGTGGGGCAGAACGTAACCCTACTTGTGTGTTCCTATTCATGCAGTTAACATATAACTGAGGCTGCATACACACTGCAGAAATAATCCACTTTGACACCACTTTAACTGCCCTGGCTCCATGCTAGGGGATTCTGGGAATTATAGTTTTGTGAGATATTGAGCCTTCTCTGTCAGAGTGCTCTGGTGCCACAGCAAACTACAACTGCCATGATTTTATAGCATTGAGCTATGGCAGATAAAGCGGTGTCAAACTGCATTAATTCTGCTGTGCAGATGCAGCCCCAGGAAGGTGAGGAGGACTTGTTGATTTTGTCAAAGCCATCTTTGCACAAAAGAGGGGGAAAGTTGCCAAGGGTATGGGGAGTATATATAAAGAGTAACTGGCACTCTGTGAACTAGAACCCAACCAGATCAGGTTTACTCCACAATTGTGATATTCCACCCCAAAATGGGGGGCAGGGATTAACATGATAGTGAGACCAGGGGCATGGTTTGCTTCTTCCCTTCATACAATATAGACACCCAAATAGGACTTTTGGAGTTCAGGAGAAAGGGAGGGGGAAATACAAGATCAGTTTTATACAGAAATATAGTCACATAGATATGAAATTGTATTACAAGTCATAGCAAAAAGGGATCACACAGAATCAAGAGCATTTTATAGGAACAAACACATTCTCCACAACCACATCCAGCCCAGGCCAGCTCTAGGCCATTGATCTATAAAAGTATTCACACTGTTTCAAAAGGTTTTCATTCAAGAATGTGCAGCTTGGCTGCCTTTACCCCAACAGTGACTTTGCCTGAGACTCTAGGTCAGGGGTAGGCAACCTGCAGCCCGCAGGCCGGATGCAGCCCGGCAAGGCCTTGGGACCGGCCCCAGCCCGGTCCTGCCACCGATTGCCACCGGAGCGTTTGGCCTCTCGCGTGAGAGCGTGGGGCCTTTGGCCTATCAGGAGGAGGCGGGCAAGTGGTGGGCAAGGGGGGCAATTGTCTATAGAAGCCTCCGAAACATGTATTTATATTAACATTTTTTTAAAAAATCAGCAAATTTTTTTTGCGTGTCCTCTTTTTTTATAAAAAAAGTGTCCTCCATTTGAAAAAATTGTCCTACATTTGTCCCGGTTTATTTGTTTATTTAATCTTTAAAAAATATTTAATTATTTATTTTTTTGGCTTCGGCCCCCCAGTTGTCTGAGGGACAGCAACCCGGCCCCCCGCTCAAAAATGTTGCATACCCCTGCTCTAGGTTAACAAAAAATGCTATTGTCTCTTGAAAATCTCTTTTCCTTGCCTTTGGGGTGTAATGCCCATCAGGATTTTAGGAAAAAGACACTCTGACTCGGTTTTTCCCAATCATGGCTCCACAGATGTTGAACTACAACTCCCAGCATTCCCCAGCCAACACACACAAAGACCAGGAGTGATGGGACTTGTAGTACAACAGTATTAGGAGCTAGGTTTTGCAGTCTGGCAATTGAGAGAAGTGAGGGGGGGACTTTTATGCTTTTTATTTGGAGTGAGTTGAAACTGGGATGCACCTTGGAGGTCTCAAGGCTTTGCCAATGTTACTTCCCCCCTCCAAACTACAACTCCCAGTACAACCACTGTGAGAGCTGCAATAAAAAAGTAACTTTTCCCACCTCTGGATCAGATGCACTAGTAGACAGGAACTGCGAGCAAAAGAACCAGAGAATTAAAGAACAAAAATAAAGTGGGGGAAAACGAAAAAGCCAGAGAATGTATATATGAACCACAAGGAAAAAAGAGACCAAAAATTGTACTGTATTGTACTGTTTCCCAGAAAAGATGTACCTGAATCTACGAATAGTCCCGGCTGGAGTAGACCCACTGAGTCAATGGCCTTTAAATAAGTCTTGATTCACCATTCAATAACTGACTCAATAGGTCTCCTCTAGCTGATAGTAGGAAGATTCAAGCAATGATGAGATGAATGCATGAAAAATAATTCAGTTTGACACTAACTGGCATGACTCAGTGCTAAGAAATTCTGGGAATTACAGTTTGTTGTGGCATCAGAACTCTCTAACAAATGTCTCACAAAGCTAAAAATCCCAGAATCCCATAGCATTGAGCCATGGCATTTAAAGTGGGGTCAAACTGGATTATTTTTGTAGTGTGGATGCAGCCTAATAGGTAAGGTTTTATTGGTGAGAAAGTGTGATACAGCAGTGAGTACAATAAGAACATGGTGCCTGCCAGATGTGGCATCCTTGCTCCCATTAGCCCCCAGCTACCACACTGAAAGATGATAGGAGTTGTAACTGAAAATCACCATCTGAAGAACCCATCCTTTCTTGCTCCTAGACTAGTGTGCTGGAATCAGACCAAGATTCAGTCCCATGTGAACCATGAAGTCCCCTCAAGTGACTTTGGACCTATTGCTTTCTCTCTTAGCCTACCTCACACAATTGTTGTGATGATATAAGATGGGGGGACATATCCTCCCTTGAGTTCTGCAGATGGAAGCTCTCCCCCTGCTCCTAGCATTCCTGTCGCTTCTTTCCTCGGCCCGTGGATTTTCTGATGGCTAACAAGGTGGGTCCTCCGATTGAATCTCTTCCCACACTCGGGACACCCATAGGGTCTCTCTCCAGTGTGGATTCTCTGGTGGCTAATAAGGTTTGTACTGCGGTTGAACTTCTTCCCACAGTCTGTGCATTCGAACGGCTTTTCCCCAGTGTGAATCTTCTGGTGCATCTTAAGGCCCGACCGACGGCAAAAGCTTTCCCCGCAATCCGAGCATGTATACAATTCCCGTGCCGTGTGGATACTCCTATGCCTAACAAGGTGTTTGTTTCGACTGAAGCATTCCCCACAGTCCAGGCATTTAAATGTCTTCTCCCCGTTGTGGTTTTTCTGGTGTCTAATGTAAGTCGATCTGTCGCAAAAGCTTTTATTGCAGAGCAAACACTTGTATGGTTTTTCCCCTGTGTGACTTCTCTGGTGCGTGATGAGGTGGTGGCTTTGGCTAAAGCTTTTCCCACATTCAGTGCACTTATATGGTTTATCCCCAGTATGAAGCCGCTCATGCCGGACCAGACTTGATTTGTCACAGAACTGTTTGCTGCACGAGGAGCAGGTGTAGGGTTTCTCCCCCGTGTGCATCCTCTGATGTGAAATAAGGTTGGAGCTTCGGCTGAAACCCTTCCCACAGTCTGTACATTTAAACGGCTTCACTCCCGCATGGATCTTGCTATGGCTGTTGAGGTGCGAGCTCCGCCGGAAGTGTTTACCACAGTCCGAACATTCATATGGTTTTTCTCTACCATGGATTCTTATGTGCATGATGAAGCCAGCTCTGGAGATAAAGTTTTTCCCGCAGTCAGAGCATTCGTAGAGTTCCTCCCCAGTCTGGCTTCTCTGAAGCTTATTGAGGCTGTGGAACAGCCTGTCACTTGGTCGCTTTCCTTTGGATATTGCAGGCTGGACTGTTGTTTCGCTGAGGGCCTCCACTTCAGAGGTGATGGATTCATTCTTAAGGATCTCTGTGTCTTGTTCCTGTGGTTTCCTGGGCTCGGCTTGATTTGAAATGGTTTCTTCCAAGTCTGGAGGATCTTCCCTTTCCTGCAGCATCTCCTCATTTTCGTTCCCACTTTCAACAGCTGCTGAAATATGGACAAAAGGATTACTATCATTACCCTCATTTTCTGATCTTCAGGCCACATGCCATTCCTTATATCCAGAAGAGCACCATCCATGCACTAAGGAAGGAAATATCAGAAGGTTTGAGGGATCTGCTGCTTTGAGCGTGGAAAGGTGTCATATAAATGATATGAATAAATACATTGAGGAAGTGGGGGGACACCCTTGAAACAGAACAATAAAACCCATGCAGATTCTGTGTGACCACAGAATGTTGACTGACTAGAGATTAGATGGGCAAAAAGGGGAAAAGGGTGGAAATGAAATGGCACAGAATAGAATGGTACCAGCGTGATGTAGTGGCTTGAGTGTTTGACTTTGACTCTGGAGACCAGTATTAGAATCTGAGTTTGGCCATGTAAAAGCCTACTAGGTGACCTTGGACAAGTCACACTCTCTCAGCCTCAGAGGATGGCAATGGTAAACCTCCTCTGAACAAATCCTACTAAGAAAATCCCATGGTAGGGTCGCCTTAAGGTTGCCGTAAGTTGGAAATGACTTGACAGCACACAACAACACAAAGAATGGGTTGGCTTGAAATTCTGAAAGCCTGCGATATCCCACACTACAACATTCTGTTGAAAGTACTTTATATTCATGTAATCATAGCAATATATCTTTCAATAAGATCATAAGGAAGTAGTCTCATGCCAGGTCCCCCAATTTGTCCATTTTGCCAATATTATTGAATCTGATTGCCACTGGCTTTTTTTGAACTACAGCTCCCAGAATCCTAGAACTAGCCTTGTTGGCTGGGAGATTCTGAGAACAATAGTTGAAAAGGGTAAGTTTTATAAAATCTGTCCCAGCTATCTGGAAGAGTTATTTCCCACTGTTTATATTATCAACCACATTTTTATCCTAGTTGTTATCCAGACAACCAGAGATGGGATAGCCCCTGCCCACAGGTTCACAATCTAATATGTCTGACACTAAGGACATTATCATACCAGCCTGCTGTCCTGCCACAATCCTGCTAGCTTAATCATAGTATCTTAGTGCTCATTCCCACTGGCAGAATAACATGGGTTGTGATTCAGATCCACTCCGTGTTTGTAACTGATTTTCAAAAGATCCCTCATTCTCACTATAAAAGTTGATCTTTTTTTGCCACTTGAATCAGTTTTCTTTTTTTCATCCCCATTTGCGCTGCTTTAAGCCAGGGATGGGTGAAGCTGGCAATGGAGCACAAGCCGGCGGGGGGAGAGAGCCAAGGCCGAGGACAGCGAGCAGGCACCCAGGAAGCCAAGCGTGTCATCCCTGCCAGCCCTAAAAAAGGGACACCTGCCAGCCCTACAAAGCAGCAAGTTAACTGGACCTCAAATAAGGGACATCTCTTATCATAAAAGATACCTGACACCACCAGGCAGGAATCAAACCTGGAACCTCCAACGTGCAAACCATACAAACTCTGGTGATTGAGTGATGGTCCCTTCCCAAGCAAGTAAAGACACAAGTAACAGAAAGGTTGAAAAGGAAACCACAAGCAGCCCCTGGACCTCACTTTTGCAGGCCCTTTGAAGTCTCCTGGCACTTGCCCCAAAGCCTCCCCTGAGTCTCCTGGTTTTATTTTTAATTCCAGTGCTGTTGTTGTGTGCCTTCAAATTAAATCGTTTCCGACTTATGGAGACCCTAAGGCGAAACTGTCATGGGGTTTTCTTGGCAAGATTTGTTCAGAGGAGGTTTGCCATTGCCTTCCCCTAAGGCTGAGAGTGTGTGACTTGCCCAAGGTTAGCCAGTCACCCACAGTTAAATAGGCCCCTCAAATAGGTCAGCTCAAATAAGTCAACTTCCCTCTCTTTCATCCCCAAAATGACAGCAAGAAGTGATGTGTTGTCATTTCTGGCCACCATTTTGGAAGAAAAACTTAGGGAGACAATATATATTTTGGAAAACTAGGGGTGGGGAATGGCCTCTCGAAAAATCGGGCCCTAGTCCCCTGTGCCATTGCTTATCCCCACAGTTAAAAATAAAAAGAGTGCACAGGTTTGGCTGACAGCCAGGGTGGTGTAGTGGTTTAAGTGTTGGACTATGACTCTGGAGACTAGGGTTCAATTCTCCAATTGGCTGTAAAACCGACAAGGTGACCTTGGACAAGTCATACACTCTCAGCCTCAGGCAAATGCAATGGCAAACCTCCTCTGAACACATCTTCCCAAGAAACAGGGTTGCCGTAAGTCAGAAACAACTTGAAAGCACACAACAACAGGTTCAGCTACAATCAATCCATACCTACGAGGCTGGCATCCTCTTCCTGCTCTTGCTTGACTTCCCTGTAGAGCTGCTGGAGGTTCACATTCAGTGAAGCATCTTCTTTGGCTGAAAAATCCAAAGTCTCCTCCTGCATCATCCCTGGCATCTGTAACAAGGGAGAACATTTTATTTATTTGTCTGTTTCTTTGTTACGTTTCTATCACAACTGTAAGGACCAGTAAGTACAGTGAGTCCTCGGTATCCGCTGCCGCTTGGTTCCAGGACCCCCCATGGATACTATAATCCATGGATGCTCAAGTCCCATTAAATACAGTGGCATAGTAAAATGGTGTCCCTTATATAAAATGGCAAAATTAGGGCTAGATTTTTGGAATTTATGTATATTTATAAGTATCTTCAGGCCGTGGATTCTTGGACCCGTGGATAAAAATTCCATTGATATGGATGGCTGACTGTAATGTACAGTATTTTAAAGGGCATTTTAGGCTGTTTCAAGAGACCTTCTGACAAAAAATTTTCAGGTTTGATGTCAGGTTATTATCAGTTTTGATGCCATGTTCTTATCAATTTTTAGCCCCCCCCCAGTACTTTAACAACACAAACAACAAACCAACGATAGAACAAACTACTTTTTAAACTATAAGTGAGAATCATGTGACTCTCTGGATATTGTCAGATTGCATCTCCTAGCAGCCCCAGCCAAGATAGCTTATAGTGCCTTCCCTGGAGGCTGAGAACATGTGACTTGTCCAAGGTTTTTTTAAAATTAATTCGTGACCTGCTATTTTTTATTATTTAATGTTAATATGTATTAATGTGTATTATGTTACATTATTTTATAGAATGTACACCATAGGCAGGCTTATTTTATTTTATTTTATTCTGTTTTTAACTGATTGTATGTACAGCACTGGTTAAATTTACAGTGCTCTATAAATAAAGCATAATAATAATAATAATAATAATAATAATAATAATAATAATAATATAAGGAGTTAATGTCCAAACTTTGATTTACATTCAGCCTTCCCTCCAATTGACCAGGGAGATCCAGTTTCTAGGCTATGGGGCCTGTAGATCTGATTCAATCTGACCTACCTCCCAGGGCTGTTGTGGGGATAGGATGGGATGGTGACCCATGTACAACACCTTGAGCTCATTGAAGGAAAGGCAGGTTATAAAATGCAACTAATTACCCACTGATTTTTCTCTCTCCATTTTTTCATATCATTAACAGACAGTATGGTATAGTGGTTGGTGCACTGGACTAGGTAATTCATTAGGGTTCAAATACCAGCTTGGCCATGCAAACCGACTGGGTGAACATGGGTAAGTCACACTCTCTCAGCCTCAGAGGATGGCAGTGGCAAACCCTCTCTGAAGAAACTGGCCAAGAAAGACCCATTATAGGGTCACCTTAGGGTCGCCATAAGTCGGAAATGACTTGCAGGCACACAACAACAAGAACTACAGACGAATGCTACTCAACACCTCCAGGGCAGCAATTCACAAAGAATGAGTCTCCAAGTGTTTTTTACTTCAACTCCCAGAAGCCCCAGCCAGTTTCATCAATGACCAGGAATTCTGGGAACTGAAACCCAAAAATGCTTGGAATATCAAAGTTTGAGAAACACTGCCCTAGAGGTTGTGGAAGTTCATTTCTCCATTTTTTCCATTCTGGGCGGGCCATTTTAAGGTGAAGAGAGGCTTTTTTCAAATTATCCAGAATGAAGTTATCGAAAACTTAACTTCTGACTCACTTTCTGGCAGGAAAAATGGCCTAAAATGGTCCACAGGAGTGCAAACTTGTGGAGGAACACTTGCTAGAGAGTGTTTAGGGGCTTTGGGTGCTCCAGCTGATATGCCAGCAGTGCCGCTTCCTAGAATTGGAAGACCTAAAGATGGTTGCATATGCGTTGGTATCCTCAAGGCTGAACTTCTGCAATGTGCTTTACAGTGGGTTATGTTTGCACCAATTTTAGAAATTTTAATTATAGTAGGTCCTTGGTATCTGCTGGAGTTTGGTTCCAGGACCAAATGGATACCAACATCCATGGATACTCACATTCCATTAAATTACATAGTAAAACGGTGCGTTTGTGCGTGTGTTGTCTGTCTTCAAGTTGTTTCCGACTTACGGAGGCCCTAAGGCGAAGCTATCACGGGGTTTTCTTGGCAAGATTTGTTCAGAGGTTTGCCATTGCCTTCCCCTGAAACTGAGAGTATGTGACTTGCCCAAGGTCACCCAGAGGGATTCATGGCTGAACAGGGAATCATAGAGTCTCTAGAGTTGTAGTCCAACACTTAAGCCACTACGCCATGCTAATGGTATCCTTTATATCAAATGGCAAAATCAAGGCTTACTTTTTGAAATTTATATATTTTGAAAAATATTTTCATGCCATAGATGGTTGAATGAGTGGATTAAAGAAATCTGTAGATATGGAAGGCCGACTGTAGTTCAAAACAGCGCAGCCAGATTGATCGGTGGTACATCTAGGAGTAATCATATCATACCAATATTTAAATCACTCCTCTGGCTGCCAGTTAGCTTCTGGCCAAAGTACTGTACAAAGTGTTGGTTTTTACATTAAAAGTCCCACAGCGTTTGGGTCTATGTTATCTACAGGATTGCCTCCTCCTCTATGATCTGTCCTGGACACTGAGGTCCTCTGGGTGACATTTACGTCAAGTGGCCAGAACTAGACTGACAACTGAATCCCATTTGGGGGGAAAAGCAGGATATAAATCCCTTAAATAAAATTTTTAAAAAGAAAGAAAGAAACTGTCACTCAGCGGACATTTTCATCTGCCACCCCTAGACTGTGGAATGACCTGCCGGGAGAGATTCGACAACTAAACATGCTATCTGAAAACAGCATTAAAGAACTATTTCTATTGGCAGGCCTGCCTAGTTGTTAAGTATGAATTTTAAGTTGGTATATTTTAAATTTTATATTGGATGATTTTAATGTGTTCTGTGTTTTATACCTTTTCACTTAAAGTTTTTAAATAGTTATAGGTGTTTTACCCTGCCTTAAGCCTCGGAGAGAGGCAGGGAAGAAGTACTGTCAGCCCTTCATATCCACAGATTTTTTTATCCACAAATTTAACCAGCAACGGCTTGAAAAATATTTTAAAAGGTACACATTCCAGAAAGCAAACTCTGATTTTGCCACTTGATATAAGAGACACCATTTCACTACGACACTATATTTAATGGGACTTGAGCACCTATGGATTTTAGTATCCACGGAGGTCCTGGAACCAAATCCCAGTGGATACCAAGGGCCCACTCTAAATAATAATACAATGGTCCCCCCACATTCACTGGGATTAGGAGTGAAGGACCCTTATGAATGTGGGAAAACTGCAAATAAAATAACAACACTATTATTTTTACCTGAGAGAACATCTCTCTAGGAATCACTAGATCCTCCAGTGCAACACTGTGTTAAACATCTGCTAGAAGTTGATCACAGACTCATGCTGGAGGATCTACAAATGCCTAGAGAAGTGTTTTCTCTAGGAACTTCTAGGTTCTTCAGCGCAATTCTATGCTCAACTTCTGGCAGAGTTGTGCTGGAGGACTAAGAGATTCCTAGGACATTATTACACAGGGGATGGGATGTTATTGTCCCATCCTGTCCCGTCCCTATCATGTGATAGCAGGAAGGAATTTCACAAAAAATTGTACTTATCAGGATATTGTCCTGTCCAGAAAGTGCGATTGAATGTGACTGCATAAAAGGCTTGAAATCATGCTGATCCTGTGAATGTCCCATGAATGAAGTGGAATTGTCCCCTCATTTCCCCTAATTTTGTATTATCGGAAGATCCTGGTAATACAGTTCCACCTCATTGACAGGACACTGATGAGATCAGCGCAATGTTGTGAGATAGTCTTTTGCGCAATCACATTAAATTGCGCTTTCTAGACAGGATAAAGATGCCCATCCCCATGTGATAAAGTCCTTAGAGATAATATATTAATCAAAACCGCAAATAATCAAATCCACAAAAGTCAAAGCTGCAAATATGGAGAGTCAACTGTAACAACAACAACAACAACAACAACAACAACAACATTGTTCTGGGGCAAAAAAAAATCAGAAACAATTTAAGCTTGTGGAGCACATTTTCCCCCATCCCTGGCTTAAGTCTCTCTCAAATGTGGGGCTAGTGGCCGCCCAAAATAGAGACTCACCTGCGGCTGTGGCTGATCTTGGCTCTCCTCCTGGCGCTGCCTCCGGAGAAAATGCTCAGCGAGAGCCACTGCATGAAAACAGCTCTCCGAATCTCGTTCCTTGATCCAGTTCAGCATCTCTTGGGGCAGGATGGTCAAGAACTGCTCAAGGATCACCAGCTCCATGATCTCCTCTTTGGTGTGTGCCTCCGGCATCAGCCACTGATGGCAAAATTTCCGGAGCTGGCAGTAAGCCTCCCAGGGACCCTCAGCTTCTTTGTAGTCAAACTGGCGGAAACGCTGGCGCTGGTGTTCTGAACTGAGGGGATCGACGATGGCGTCTCTTCTTGGTTGCTCCTCTTCATCCCTTCCACTTGCATAGTTTAGGTTTTGGGTTTCCCTGGTTGTTCTATTACTGAGTCTTGGCCTCAGCCTGGCTATGGTTTCATTTCTAGCCCAGTGGCTGGTGGCCACCACTCCTTCAAAACATGGTTGAGAAGTCTTAGCATCATCCCTCAGCCTATTCTGTGGCAACCATGGACCACTCTGTTCAGGTGTCGGGGACAGCGATGCATGCAGGAGCTCTGGCCATTGCACCTCCCACTGCTGCGACAGGGGCCCCTGGGCCAATAATTCCTGTTTAATGCATTGCTTTGGGGCTGCTGTTAGTCTTTGAGGAGCCACATCTGCAGGGATGGTAGCCAGGCAGTCTTCCCCAGCGCTCTCCTGTTCTCTCACTGATTCCAGTTCTTGGACTTCCATTTTGATTTGAGGCCTTCCATCCGGCTCAATGATGACACTGCGAAGACCCAAAGTTGAGAATTTGGTTCCTTTCTCAGTAGCCATTTTTTCTTCTCAGCCTAACTCAGCTCTTTCCCTCCATCGCTTTTCTGTGCAGACGTAGTAACTCTACATATGATAGAGGAAAGCTCCTGGTTTTTGTTCTGGCCATCATGGCAAGACAACAGAGAGGTGCCACAGCATTTTCTCCATGATGTGATGTACCTCCAGGAACCTGGACAAAATCAAAGCTTGTTTAGACACTGATGGCCCTGGCCTTATGGTTGTTTCCTTGAAGAAAATATACATAAATAACCATTAACATCACAGGGAGAGCAGATGCAGCTCCCGACCACATCCATCCCACATTGTCCTTGTTTTTGTGTGCCTTCAAGTCACTTCCAACTTATGGCGACCCTAAGGCAACCCTATCATGGGGTTTTCTTGGCAAGTTTCTTCAGAGAGGGTTTGCCATTGCCTTCCCTTGAGGCTGGGAGGATGTGACTTGTCCAAGGCCACCCAATGGGTTTCAGTACATTTAGGCTGTGCTTATGATACTGCAGTTTTTGAATCTGTATACAGTACTTTGAAATATATATATATATATATATATATATATATATATATATATATATGGTGTGTGTGTATGGGTGTATTGAGAGCCAGCATTCTGTAGTGGTTTCAGCTCTGGAGGCCAAGGTTCAAATCCCAGCTCAACCCTGGAAATCCACTAGATGACCCTGGGCAAGTCACACTCTCTCAGCTTTCAGAGGATAGCAATGGCAAAACCCTTCTGAACAAATTTGCCAAACAAAGAAACAAACAAACCTATGATAGGTTTGCCTTAAGAGTCACCATAAGTCAGAAATGACTTGAATGCCATTCTCTTCTCCTTGTGTCTTATCTTTTTAAATTGCAAGCCCGAGGGTAGGGAATTGACACATTAACAATCTGTAATCTGAGAGCCTTTGTAGCTGAATACGGGTATCAGTACTCTAAATAAATAAATAAAATATAAAATATAACTGAACTGAATCCAACCGCAATAGTTGTAGCATAAACAATTAGCAAAACTCAAAGAATACAACGTATTATATATACATACATATATACCGTATACTCGACTATAAATCGACCTCATGTATAAGTCGAGGGCAAATTTGGGGGCTGAAATTATGGATTTTGATATGACCCATGGATAGGTTGAGGGTAAAATTTAGGAGCATATAGCAAAGGATCTAAAGGATGAAGCAAAGCAAAATAATGTCAAAGAACTTACAAAATCCCAGGAGACATATCTCTTTGTGCTTACTCTTAAGGCTGGATGGATGAGAGAGTAGAGGGGATTGTGGTTTTCAGGACAGATTATACTCTTGCCTTTCACAAGGGGATAGTTTTTTCTTTTAAATAATAATTAAGATACACTACTTACATTGACCCGTGGATAGGTTGACTCAGGTTTTTTTTGGGTCAATTTTTTGACCTAAATTTCTAGACTTATACATGAGTATATACTACACACATACACCTATATATACATATACATGGATATATATATAAACCTTTATTCCTCGCCTTTATTCTTTATACTGTATGCCTTTTGTGTTGCCATTGTTTTGCCTTATGGTATGTTAACTGTAATGAAGGTCTCTTGTTGTTGCTTTATGCCTTTACATACCTTACCTTTATACTTTTAATTTTGCAACTTCTTTATGCCACAGCTATTGCTATTGCATTCAGCTCCAAGGTGAGCAAGAGCAAACCCATTTGAATTCTGGTCTGAGATAGCAAGGGAAAGGGATTAAGGGGACAAAGGGGGAAAATAAATAAGGAACATTCCCCTCTCCAAAAAATATCTGCTTTTGACATTTACCCCAAAAGCCCAGGCCAGGCCTCCCCTAGTTTTTCTCCCAATGGCAAGGAAAGCTCCAGTCTCCAGAGGCACACTTACTTGCAAGGGATTGCTTGTTCTGGGCACTTATTGCAGAGGCAGCAGCACACTTGGGGGTGCCAAATGTGTTTCAAAGGAGACACAACCCAAACCAGCTGGGCAATCTGCAGAAGAGATGGCAAGGGAGGTGCACTCCAACAGAGAGCAAGATCCCTCCTTCTTTTCCCTTGCCATCCCTCTCTCTTCTTCCTCTCTAGCAAATGGAGATCTGTGGACTTAACCCTAAGAGGGCTAAGCCTGGGCTGTCTTCCATCCATGCATGGACTGTGGTTGCTGTGCTTGTTGTTGCTGTTATTATTGCAGGGTGACCAGGTGACTTCCTTTACCAGGGCATGCCCTGCATTTCAAGCTTCTGTCCTAATATGGGGCTCCAGGCGGCTTGCAATAATTTAAAAAAGGAGACAGATCAAACATTAATGGTCATTGTGTGCCTTCAAGTTATTTCTGATTTACAATTTTCTTGGCAAGTTTCTTCAGAGGGGTTTTGCCATTACCATCCTCTGAGGTTGAGACAGTGTGACTTTGTACTGTAGCCATTTCATTTGTTTATTGATTGGATTTGTAGCCCACCTTTTTCCCAATATAGGACTCCAGGTGGCTTATAATAAACATTAATTGTTGTTGTGTGCCTTAAAGTTATTTCTGATTCACAGTTTTCTTGGCAAGTTTTTTTTTGGAGCGGCCTTCCCATTGCCATCCTCTAAGGCTGAGACAGTGTGACTTTGTTTGCCTCACCAAACTACACACCCCAAGAGTCTTTAACTGCTGCAGCTCCTTTCTATAGCATCCTGGGATTTGTAGTTCTGCAAGACCTTTAACCTTATCTGGTGATGCCTCACCAAACACTGCTGTATTTCCCTCATACAGCATCCTGGGATTTGTAGTTCTGAAAGGCCTTTAACCTTATCTGGTGATGGCTCACCATACTTCACACCCACATTTCCCTCGGATCATGGGATTTGTAGTTTTGCAAGACCTTGAGTCTTCTCTGCTGATGCCTCACCAAAAAACTATACACCTCAGGATCCTTTCACTGCTGCAGCCCCCTCCTAGACAGCCCTGGGATTTGCAGTTGTGCAAGAACTACAAATCCCAGGGTCCTATGGGATGGAACTACAACACTTAAAGCCATGACAAACTGCATCATTCCTACAACTAAGAAGTTGCCAGCCAGCCCTTGCCTTGTTTCCCCATATATCATCACATCTGGTGCTTTTCAGAGCTCATCCTTTTTTTTTGCCAGAGCAGCATTTGGGGGGTTAAATGCACAGAGTCCCCATTGCCTAGACAGAACCAGCTAAGACACAGAAAGGGATTTTTTTTTGGAAAATGTGCAGCTTCTTTTTCTGCTCAGCTGCATGCAAAAAGCAAACAAACAAACAAACAAAAAAAACCTTCCTGTCCTGCCTAAGATTTCCTTCCTGGTAAGAAAACTTTTTGTTACTGTTGCTGCTTGCACACTTTCTCCATCTGGGCTGCAATTGAAATACGTATCTTTAAAAATGCAATGCAGAACAGACCAGGAGCTGGTGGGTTGCTAGCCAGGAATTTGGTCTTGGTCTTGGCTGAAAGGGATAAAAGACAGACAGATAAACAGAGAATGGGCTTACAAATGATGATGATGATGATGATGATGATGATGATGATGATGAAAAAACATACAAATCCCAAAACTGATGTGTCAACCAGGTTTGTTTATATAAACCATTGTTTGTTTTGCATTAATGTTTGCATGGAAAAAATACAATTAGAGTAATGCTGTGAAACATCATTTTATGTATTGGAAAGCTTGATCAGTCATGTTTTTAATGCTCTCTCAGGTCAAGTGAATTAGGCTTTGAGATATGATTGACACTTTTCAATCAAACACCAATTGTTTTCCTGCTGCTTATTCCAATTAAATCTGGATTTTTGTGGGTTCTTTTTCTGCTGGCGGGAAAGCGTGTGGTTTGTCCACTGCATTTTCCCCGGCGGAAAACTAGGCACTGGAAGACTGCCCTTTTGGGGCAGTCTGTACCAGGCCTATATTTCTTTTTAGTCTGTAAAGTCCCTCTTTTTGGAGAAAGGTGAGATGTAAGTAAAATCCCCTCTGAAGAAACTTGCCAAAAAAAAACTTTGTGATAAGAGTTGCCACAAGTCAGAAACGATTTGAAGGCACACAACGAAACGAAAAATAAAATCACTGACTGATCGATCGATTGCCTTTCGTCTTGTGTGCATGGATTGATAGATTGCTGGGCCTGGGGGGGGGGGGGGAGTTGTGCCTATATTATTAAATCCTTTGCTTTCATAAATAAACATAATTCAAAATAGCACTGATGACAAATCTCTTCCAGCAGGCTTATCCAGATGATTTTTAAACTGTGAATTTTAGATGATGATTGTTTTAATATGTGTATATCTTATTTTAACTGTTGCGTTTTAACTAATGTTGTTTATCTGTTAATTGTTTTTTTCCCTGCCTCGATCCATGGGTAGAGGCAGGTAAGAAATAACAGTAACAACAACAACAATAAGCAAAATGATTTTGTGAGCTATTTTTGTTTTGATGCAATCATTTGGGAAGGGCCTAATAATACACACTTAGGGGCCAGTCACACTTTTTTGCACTGAGAGATTCACATCTGGGAATCAATTCAAAATTGATTCACTGTTCCCACTACGTTTTAAGGCAGCGAACCTCTCCATGGGATTTAAGTCTTGTCTGAAGTTCCCATTCGCCACTGTTCTGTATCAAAATGGAAGCGTCTCCATTTCCTGAACTATAGCTGTGCAATCCGAATCAATCTGATAGCTTACTCACACTATTGGAGATGCGGATCATTGAGGTTCTAAAAAAAAACTGCACAGGATTTGGTGTCAAATGCACCGGTTAAATTTGCTTTTTGGTCCCGTCCCTCCACCTTGCAAACTGCATCAAGTAGAACTGTCTGAATTACAGGCAATAACCTGGTTTCCAAAACGGGTTATTTTGTAGTGAAGAATAATAATTCTACCAATTATTATTATTATTATTATTATTAGGCTTGCCCACCTAATTATTTATTGCCTTAGCACAGTGATGGCAAACCTTTTAGAGACTGAGTGCCTAAACTGCAACCCAAAACCTACTTATTTATCACAAAGTGCCATGTCCTTCTGGCTTTCTAATAATGAACTCTGGCAAACTCTGTGCTGTGGCGATGGCACATGCACCTACAGAGAGGGTTCTGAGTGCCATCTCTGGCACGCGTGCCATAGGTTCGCCACCACTGCCCTTTAGCACTTTGAATCAATTGTTCTGATTTGACTTTTCTTTTTCTTTCTTTCCTAATCCCAGAGGTAACGCTGGAGATAAAAATGGAGGAGTGGAATCCACCAAAGAAACCTCAGTTTGGGGAGAAATCAGAAAGTAGAGGAAATGATCCTCATATAGAGACAATGCAGGAATTCTTGACCGGAGCAGCTCCCCAACAAATCAAAGAAGAACCAGACGATGGGCTGGAACAGCGTTGGGATACGCAGTGGCTGGAGTTCTTGAAGACGGTCAAGTCCCCACATTCGGAATGGCAGCACCTCAGGCTTCCCAGCCCCATCTCAGAGGGGAATTTGAAGTCGGCTCAGCAGGCTTCCTTAAAGGGAGTTACTGAAGTCGGCCACTGGCCGAGAGGTGAATGGTTGACTCAGGCCTTGCCGGATCTCCTTGGAGAGGCTCAGCTGGCCTGTAGAGACCTGGACTCATGTCCGACTGTGAAGGTTGAGGTTCTGGATGAAAACAACACGGTCAGCCTGGAGGTCCGGCGCCAGCATTTTCGGCAGCTCTCCTACCAGGAGGCTGAGGGACCCCGAGAGATTTGCCAGAGGCTCCAAGAGCTCTGCCACCAGTGGTTGGTGCCAGAGAGACACACCAAAGAGCAGATGCTGGAATTATTGATCCTGGAGCAGTTCCTGACCATCCTTCCCCGAGAAATGCAGAGCTGGGTCAGGGAGCGAGGGCCGGAGACTTGTGCCGAGGCTGTGGTTCTGGCAGAAGATTTCCTCCTGATGCTTCAAGGACCTAAGAGGCAGGAAGGAAAGGTATTGCGCTAGTAAGAGACTAGAGTCACATCAACACCATGTTTTTCAGAAGTTCTGTGGTTTTGTATGTGTGTGCATGTATATGTATGCGCTTTCAAGCCAGCTGTTGACTTAGGGCAGCCCCATGAATTTTGTGGGTATATTTATTCATATTTTGCTCACATTTCTATAAAGTGGGCCCTCCACATTAGATGGGGTTGGGTGTGAAGGATCCCCGTGAAAGTGGGAAAATCGCAAATAAAAAAATACTGGCTTTTTTTTTACTAGCGAGAACATCACTCTAGGAATCTCTGGGTCCTCCAGCACAAGTCTGGTCAACATCTGCTGGACGTTGAGCATAGACTTGTGCTGGAGGACCTAGAAATGCCTGGAAAAGTGTTCTCTCTAGGAATCTCTAGGTCCTCCAATGCAACATCTGATGGACTTTGCCACAGTTGTGCTGGAAGACCTAGAGATTCCTAGAGAGAACATATTAATCTGATCCATGAATAACCAAATCTGCAAAAGTCAAAGCTGCAAATCTAGAGGGATAACTGTAGTTCCATTTTTACAGTCTTACTTTTAATAATCTCATTATTGCAGTTATCAGAGTAGAAAAAAGGAATAAACTATAATTAGATTAAACTGTAGTTTATATAATTATAACCAATAAATTGTAAATCACCACCTTAAATATACATAGACCCAATCCACACTGCAGAAATAATCCAGTTTGAGACTGCTTTAACTGCCCTGGCTCAGTGCTAGGGGATCCTGGGACTTGTACTTTACAGCGTTAGGAGAGCCATAAGTTGGAAACCACTTGAAAGCATACAACCATTTTGCATTGCTGACGGAATTTAAATTTTCTCTCATGGACTTCGGAAGACTTCATTTCTAGGGCCACATGGCCAGAAAGAGAAGGTACCAACTTGCATAGATATACATCCAAGGAACACCAAACAACCACCTGATAAAATGCAAACCTCATTTTATTTTATTTTTTTCTCCTCCTGTATGATTCCTAACACCTTTACCTGATGCAAAAGCCTGTGGAGCTTCAAAAGCTTGCATCATGTATTTTGGTTGGCCAATTAAAGGTTTCACTGCTTTGTGGATTTTGGATGTTACTGTATTTTGCAACACAGCTACACCTGAATATGTTTCAACAACACAGAAGCCATATACACCACCTTGTATTCGTTGGAGGAAGGACAAGCTAGATGTAGAATGAGTAAACCAAATTAGTGGACTTGTCAATCAGAATAGGTAAAAGGACAAAAATATGTACCAACACAAATACTTTTGAGTTTCCCAGTAGCCTGGGAAATATGATTTTCATTTTTTGTCTATTTCTCCTCCCAGGATCCAGTGCCCTTGGAAGAGCCTTTTATGAACATCCCCAAGGCAGAGCAAGATGAGTCAGATTCTGCAAACAGGCAGCTCTCTCTGGAAGCCACCTTCCTAGGTAAGGCTTCATCTATCTTACTTGATTAAGGAGACTTCAGGATCTTTTCTTGCAATGGCTGCTTGTCTGTCTTTGTTATTAGAGAACATGTCAGATATTCTCATCACCACCCCCAACACTTACTTCCAGCCTTGATATCACTAGGAAGTATGGCCAGCCCTGCCTTTAGAGAAAGACATATGCCTCAAGCAGTGGATTTTGGGTGTCATGGAATGCTAATTGTTATTTTCATCATTTATTTATTTTTGGACAGGGAAGGCAAGGGGTGCTGGTGGGATCCCAACCACCACCACTGCCTTTGTGTGCCCAAACTAACCCGATTAACTAGAACATTGGTCAAGAATTAATAAAATGAAATTCAGCAGGGACAAATGCAAAATTCTACATTTAACCCATAAAAAGCAAATGGGCACTGGTATAGGATAGGACATATGTATGGCTGAGCCATACTACAGTGGCCCCTCGGTATCTGCTGGATATGGTTCCAGGATCCCCCATGGATACCAAAATCCGTAGATGCTGAAGTCCCATTAAACCGAATGACATAGTAAAATGGTTCCCCTTATATAAAATATATAAAAGTCAAGGCTTGCTTTTTCAAGCTGTGGATAGTTGAATCCATGGATAAAGAATCCGTGGATATGAGGACTGACCATACGTGTGAAAACGTTTTGGGGATTACTGTTGATCCTTAGTTGCACACAAGCCAGCAATGTGATGCTGCAGCAAAGAAGGCAAATTGCTATTTTAGCCTGCATTCATAGAAATGCCAAAGTTGAGGGAAGTAATAATCCCACAATATTCTGCACTGGTTAGGCATCATCTGTGTCCAGTCCTGGGTGCCTCATTTTAAGAAGCAGGTAGACGCGTTGGAGCAGGTTCAGAGAAGGACAACAAGGATGATGAGAGATGTGGAGAACAAAATCTGTGATGGAAGTTTGAAGGAGCTGGACTTGTTCAGCCTGGTGAAGAGAAGACTGAAGGGTGCCATGATTGCCCTCTTCAAATACCTCCAGGGCTGCCACAGAGAGGAGGGGTAAGGCCTATTCTTTGCTGCCCCAGAGGGTAGGACCAGCTCGAATAGTTTGAAGTTACAGGAGGGTAGATTTTGAATGAACATTAGGAGGAACATCTTGACAATAAGAGTGGTTCAGTAATGGAACTAATTGCCTAGGGAGATGATGGGGTCTCCTTCTCTGGATGTTTTGAAAAAAGAGGCTGGACAGCTACCTGTTGGGAATACTCTAGCTGGATATCCTGCAATGAGCAGAGGGTCCGACCTGCTGGCTCATTCAATGGGGTCCCTTCCAACTCTGTAATTCTATCACTAGCCAAGATCCTGAAATCCCCAAACTCCCTGGCAGTGGAGTGGTGAAGCCTCTCTGGAATTTAGTTCAAATTTTAAGAGGCACTGTTACCTGTTTTGGGAATAAGATGTAGCACCTTGCATAGCTCCTCCAGACCAAAATCTGAAACAGATGCATCTGAGGATGCAGACTTAAGTATGTATAGGAAAGTTGATGCTGCCAACTTCTTTCTTTCAGTTAGTCACAAAGGTGTTACAAGATCTTTTTACATATAATTTTGTGAGACATTTAGCTTTCTTTGTCAGATAAGGCTACAGATCCCCAGGATTCCCTAGCACTAAATCAGGGCAATTAAAGTGCTCTCAAACTGGATTAGTTCTACAGTGTGTTTTGGACTGTAGTTATACCTTCTTCTGCTCCATTTACTGCTTTGTGCAAATCTATTCTCCATTAATACAATGTAGTGCTAAATTTCTATGTATTCTGCTAAGTATTCTAATGACTTAGGAATAGTCTACAATCTTTAATCTTGTTCTTCCTTGTATTTTACCACTTTTTGTGACATTTTCCTTGCATTTTATCTCCTTCTATTCATTTTGTCTGATCCCTATACTTCAGTATGCTTTATGATTTTTTATTCTTTTGATACAAGCACTGTCTTTTTGACGCTGATAACAGTTCACCATTTGTTTTTAGGAATCAACGATCCAGTCTTGGAGAGCAAAGCAGAGCCCTTTCAGCTGGAAGGACCTGAGCCAGAACAAGTGGGAGTCAGTGAAGTGGAAGAACTCCAGGAGAAATTTTTCCCAGGTTTTGAGTTGGAAGAGAACCGTGGAAGCCCACAAGGATCACAAATCCCCCAAGAGAGCTATCTGTGGAAGATCACAGAGCAGGTTTTTCTTTGCGAAAGCAAGGAATATAAAAACACAGTTCCAGATAGGAAGGAGAAATCCCAGAGGCCCACGACCAACAACAGCACCAGGGGGACAGATTTTGGGAAAAGTCTTCAGAGCTTCGACCTTCTCAAGAACCAGAAAAAGCCGATGCAGAAGTTCAAGTGCTCTTATTGTGGGGCCTCATCCAACATCCGCGCCAACATTGTCGTACACGAGAGAATCCACACGGGGGAGAAGCCTTACACCTGCTTGACTTGCGGGAAAAGCTTCAGTCGGAAGTCGACCCTCGTCCGGCACAAACGGACCCACACAGGAGAGAAGCCGTACAACTGCTCCATCTGTGGGAAAAGCTTCAGCATCCGGTGTAACCTTTTACGGCACGAACGGGTCCACATGGGAGATAAATCCTACCATTGTGCACATTGTGGTCAGAGCTTCAGCCAGAGACTCTTGTTTGTGATACATGAGAGAACTCACACAGGAGGAAAAAAGTTATAAAAACTCACTATCTTGGCATGGTGGGAAATGTTACTGTTTTGCTTGCCTTCTTCTGTATCTCTCTTCCCTTCGTGACACGAGTGATGGAAATTGACACTGGAAAGAAACTGTGAAATGATGTGTTATATGTCTGCATAACTCCCACTGCTTCCATCTGTCTCTTGGGCTGCATCTACACTACAGAATTAATGCAGTTTGATAGTGCTTTAACTGCCATGGCTCAGTGCTAAGGAATTCTGGGCTTTTTCATTTTGTGAGCTATTGAGCTTTCTCTGGAGTTTTTCACATGTGAGGAAAATCAGGGGTTTAAACTGTCATTTTCCCGGGAAAGCCGTGTGATCATGGTGAAGATTTTCACATGACGTCATGATTAGAGAGGACTTATGCTGAGAATAACCAGAGAATAACCAGCAACAATTCATTCACGGGATTTCCCCATGAATGATTTGTTGCTGGTTATTCCCTGATTATTCATGGGATAAGTCCTCTTTACTTGCGACATCGTGGGTTAAAATCTTCACCGTGATCGCATGACTTTCCCAGGAAAGTAACTGTTTAAACACCTGATTTTCTCTGTGTGATAAAGTCCTCTGTCAGAAAGCTCTGGTGCCACCACAAACTACAAACCCCAGGATTCCATAGGAGGAAGCCATTACAGTTAAAGCAGTGTGAAACTGCATTAATTCTGCAGTGTGGCAGCAGTCTCAATCTCCACCCATCCCTCTGAGAGGCTTATGTTCCTCTTTCAGGTTGGTTGTTCCACTCCACTTACAGCAAAAGAGAGGGATACACCATGACATTTTAATGCAGGTCACAAGTCTATAGAATTTTTTAAAAAATCATATGCCTCTACAATGCAGCCCCCCTCATTTTCAAAGTTTAAATTGTTAGTCCCTAGAAGGAGGGACCTTTTTTGAACACATTGTCTTCCTTTGTAAAGCACCATGTAAATAAGAAAAAGTTAAGTTCCCAAACCATGGGGCAATTTGACTGGAGTACTGCAGGGGAATGTGAAAATGTCAAGCTTAAGCAGTCCGTTCTGTGAGAGAATTTGGTGTGTGAATTTTGTTTAAACTTTTAAAAATGCTCAAATTTCACCATAAAGTTTGATTGAAACCACCAGAAATGGAAACATTTTGAATATGGAAGAAAGTGAAATGGACAGATTCACCCAAACAGGTGTTGGCTTTCAAATATTTCACTAGCAACAAACCTAGCCTTTTGATCTCTATTCAAGAGCTGGGGGAAATTACTTTTTTCGATCTATGACTCTCATTAACCCTTAGATAGTGAGTATTCTGGGACTTGTAACTTTTACAGCCATTGAGTATCCAGCCATGATATTGAATTAGGTTTGTTGTGTGTCTTCAAGTGGTTTCCGATGTTACCAACGTAAGTGAACTTATTACAGGGTTTTCTCAGCAATATTTGTTCAGAGGAAGCTTGCCATTGAGGCTGAGAGAGTGTGACGTGCTCAAGGCCAACCAGTGGGTTTCATTGCCAAGCGGAGAATCGAACCCTGGTCTCCAGAGTTGTAGTCCAACACTCAAACCGATACACCACACTTTCTCACCGAATTAGGATTGACACCTATCTTCATCCTCTTTCTTTTGCTTTGAAACTGGGTGTAGTTCCTGGCATTTCCAAGAGTTATTTCGGTGTCAAATGGTGACACATGTCAGTTTTATATCACAGAGTTTACTGAGGATAGACGATACAACAGATGGTATACAGCAGTGAAGAATTCCAGCCTTTTCGCTGATAGGGTCCAGCATGCCATCAGAGCCAGTAGGAAAACTGGGTCAACAGTTCTAGACATAGTTACCTCTCGGCCAGCAATCAATTTCATATCTCCATTGCTGGACATATGGGAAGCCCTTAGGCTGAGGAGCAGTCCTGCTCAGGAAATGTCCATGAGACTTGGTTTGAAGCAGTTTAAATCACCCTGGTTCACACTTGAATCGAATTGCTGAAGCGGTTTGGAGGGGGGGCCATGCACTAGACCTATTTAACTGCATCTTTTTGATGCAGATTTTTTCCACGTCTTTTTGGATAAATCGATTCCAGGCAAGTGTGAACCAGATGCGAATTGGAATGGATTTCAAGAATCGAGACTCCCGCAGGAAACAATTTAAATTGAATCGATTCATTTGTCAATGTGAATCACAAGTAGGCTATTTTATTTTATTTTGTAGCAAGAAAATTGATTGGGGCAAATGTAATGTGAACCACGCTTCGCTGCCAAACCAATCCATCAGTTTGGATTGCAAAGCGATTTATTTGTAAGTGAGAGTGTGGCCTGGGGTTTGGTTCCAGGACCTCCTGTGGATACTAAAATCTGTTGATGTTCAAGTCCCTTTAAACACAACGGCAGAGTAAAATGTTGTCCCTTGTATAAAATGGCAAAATCAAGGCTTGCTGGAATTTCTATGCTTTTTAAATATTTTCAAGCTGTGGAAACTTGAATCTGTGGATATGGAAGTCTGACTGTACGCAAGTGTGACACATCTCCCCCTCCATTGACTCTGAGAACTGTAAAACAGGTTAGCAATGGATGAAGATTTACTCTCCCTGTCCATTGTCATCCTTCATATCTTTTCTCCGTCAAGCTTATGGAAAAAAGAACCAGACACAGGGGTTTATCAAACTGGGGCTAATTTTGGCATTAAAGAGAGATTAAAGCGCATTTAAAGCACCCCGCAAATAAAGTGAAAAAATGTCAAGTAACTGTGAATGGTTATCACACACAATTGCACAAATAAAAGTAAAAAGATGCGTGTTAATGCTTTTTTGTGATCACTTTAATGGCAGGTCTTGTTCAATGTCGTGTAAAACCATTTAGCGTAATTACGTGATTTTTTCCAGGATATTCATGGGATAAACTCCCAATCTCCTTTGTGTTATAAACTCCAAAATCACTAATACAAAATGACTCCTTCATGCTACTGGACAACTATTAACATCTGGTCCTGATGTTGACAAGGACTCGAAAACCCATCTGCCTAACTTAGTAAGCAGTAACTCAACAGAGGCATTCCTAAAAACATGGAAACCTTTTACAGACCACATAACAGCACAGAAAGGGATATCAGTATTATAGGGTTTGACATACAGGACGTAACAGGCTTTTTATGTGTAGGAAAGAAATTTATATGAATGGTATAAAAATTAGATTATAATAAGTTATAGATATTGGTAAGAAGAGGAAAGATTAGGATAATTAGATCAGAGTCTGGGAAAAGAGAGAAGTCATTTTAAAAAGGGAAGCAAATGGGAATGCATTGCTGTTTTGTGAGTGCATGCGTTATTTTTAATAATTATA
>NC_056523.1:11526791-11588520 GCF_019175285.1 Sceloporus undulatus
TATATATATATATATATATATATATATATATATATATATATATATATATCCCCAAAGTAGGAGGCTTCACCACACTCTGAGGAAGCTTATTCCACTGTCAAACAGCTCTTATCGTCAGAAAGTTCCCCCTAATGTTGAGGTGGAATGGTGTTTCCCGTAGTTTGAACCCATTGCTTCAGGTCCTATTCTCTGGAGCAGCAGAAAGCAATCAAGCTCCATCCTGAATATGTTGTTATTGTGCGCCTTCAAGTTTTTTCCAACTTATAGTAACCCTAAGGTAAATGAACCTATCAAGGGATTTTCTTGCAAGATTTGTTCAGAGGAGGTTTGCCATTGCCTTCCTCTGAGGCTGAGAGTGTGTGACTTGCCCAAGGCCACTGAGCTGGAATGTGAACCCTAGTCTCCAGAGTCGAAGTCCGGCGCTCAAACCACTACGCCATGCCGGCTCTCAATATACTATTACTATTTGTATGCTGCCTTTTTCCAATAATGGGACTCAAGGGGTCTTACAATTTATTACAAACTATACAGATTGAAAACTAGAATCATAGAATCATAGAATCATAGAGTTGGAAGAGACCGCAAGGGCCATCCAGTCCAACTCCCTGCCATGCAGGAAATCCAAATCAAAGCATCCCCAACAGATGGCCATCCAGCCTCCGTTTGAAGACCTCCAAGGAAGGAGACTCCACTACACAGACAAAGACATCAATAAGAAGTTCAACTGTAAGAACAATTAATAATTGTTACAATTGTTTGTTTTAACAAAGTTAAACCTCTGTTTTAACCAAACATTTTGTTAAGTTGTTTCTCTCATTAGCAAAACTTAGAACTTGATAACTTAAAAGTAAGATGTGTTTTCTTCGGCAGATATTTTGCTTTTACCACTCAGCAAATCTGGTTAAAATCTACTACGTATAAAATACCTTATCAATTTAATTTTAGTTTTAGTAGTACATTTCCCCCTCCCCCCCATCACAATACCACAATCTTCATGTTACTGACTACTTTCCATTTTTATGCTGTAGTCTTGGGATTTGTGGTCTTGTGAGTTATTTAGCCTTCTTTGTTAAAACAGCTCTGGTGCCCAAGACAAACTACAAATCCCATAGCATTGAGCTGCGGCAGTTAAAGCAAGTGTCAAACCAGATTATTTCTGCAGTGTGGATGCTCCCGGAATAAAACTGAACAATGCCTATAAAACAGGGATAGGAATCATGTGGCCCAGCAGATGTCCTTGCACTACAACTCCCAGTATTACAACATGTAGCCTCTGTTTCTGCTTCCTCTCCTGGGCCACATATGGCCTTTTCTACATGTTGGAGTGCAACTCCCATCAACCTAAGACAGCCCACAAAGTGGTGCTATGGAAAAAATGGGATCTGTAGTTTGCTGGGGGAAACCAGAGCTCTCTGACAGAGAAGGCTACACATCTCCCCAAATGTAGGTATCCCATAATTCCATAGCATTGAGCGTCTTATTCTGAGAACTTTCTTTTTTTTTAGCTAATTAATTTTTATTATAACCTAGTACAATAATAACTGCACTTGTTATCAGCTTCGGCTTATTCGCCAGCTGCACCCATACCTGGGCCAGAGGGACCTTGAAACGGTGGTACATGCTCGGGTAACCTCTCGATTGGATTTCTGCAATGCGCCTACATGGGGCAACCCTTGTACCACACCCGGAAGCTACAGATGGTACAGAAATGGCAGCCAGACTGGCACTGGTACATCCAGGGCCAGTCATATTACACCTGTACTTAAAGTCTGCATTGGCTGCCCATTCGCTTCCGGGGCAATACAAGGTGGTGTTATAACCTATAAGCCTACATGGCTTGGGCCCAGGATACCTAGAGGACCGCCTCTCCCCATACATTCCGCCCCCACTCAGAACATCTGGGCAGCAATATGAGAGTCACGGGGCTAGACTACCTCCACAGCAAGGAGGTCATATACCTCATCGCCCCGACCCTCTGGAATACGCTGCCCATAGAGTCCGCTCGGCCACCTCCTGACCCAGTTCAGGAAGGAAAAAACATCCTGTGCCAACTGGCATTCCCAACACAAGTTCAGCTAGTCCTCCCCCCCCCCCCCCCCCCCCCCCCGCCCCCCCCCACCCCCCCCCCCCCCCCCCCCCCCCCCCCCCCCCCCCCACTCCCCCCCCCCCCCCCCCCCTCCCCCCCCCGCCCCCCCCCCACCCCCCCCCCCCCTTGACACCAGCGTAGCTGTTTGATTAGGTTTTAATACTGGTTTTAATAGTTTTATTGTATCGTATCTGAAGATGTAATTGTATTGTCTTGATTGTTGATCATGGAAGGGCGGTATATAATAATTTTTATTATTTAATATTTAAAACATCTTTTATGTAACATTCCACATATAATATGTAATAAATCACATTAATTATCCATTATTTACTACCTTTTCTAAATCTTATTCATATCAAACCATTTAATATTAATTAAACCAGTAATTTTTTTAAAAAAACCACATAAAATTATTATTAATCTCTTCATTCTTCTTGCTGTCTTCTTTTCATCATAGACTATTCATAATTCCACAGTTCTGGAAGCCTTCAAGGCTGTACCCACACTGCAGAATTGGTGCAATTTAACATTGCCAGGGCTCCATGCTATGGGATTCTGGGAAGTGTGACCTTTCTTTGCCAGAGAGAGGTCTGGTGCTACAACTAACTACAAACCCTAAGATGGGTCCGGGGCAGCTAAAATGGTGTCAAACTGCATTAATTCTGCAGTGCAGATGCATGCACTTAATGCTCTCTGCAAAAGAAATAAAACCTTGCTCTTCCCTTCCCTTCCCTTTTCACTGGAGAGGGTTAAAAACACTGCTAGGCTTTTTGGTGGCTAGACATGGCCGGATATGGGTGCCTTTGGTGTGTTTCCTTTTCCTGTCCTCTCCTCTTGGTTTGTCAGGGAGGAAACAGCACCCAGCCAGCAAAGAGGAAAGCTTTGCATTTTGCATTGCTTAAAGTTGGCTCTCTAGGGAAGGTTGCAGCTTTGCAGAGCTTGCAATTGGCAAGAGGTGAGTTGGAACGTTGCAGATGGGGAAGGAAGGAAAGGGGCAGAGAGTGGGGAGGGATAGGGAAAGAGAGAAGGGAGAAAATGAAGGGGGCAAAGGAAGGAACAGGGGGGCATGCAGCTCTCAAGAGGCAAGGAAACTAATAATAATAATAATAATAATAATAATAATAATAATAATAATAATAATAATAATAATAATAGCGATGGTGATGGTGAAGGTAATGATGTGGGAGAAAAGAAAATTATTAATAATAATAATGGTGATGGTGTGTTGGAAGGGGAGAAAATACTACTACTAATGATGATGATGGTGATGATGTAGTGGAAAGGGAGAAATAGTAATGATGATAATATGGTGGGATAAAATACTACTACTACTACTAATAATAATTATGATGGTGATGATGTGGGGAAAGGAGAGAATAATGATAATAATAATAATAATAATGGTTTGGTGGAAGAGGAGGAAATACTACTACTACTAATAGTAGTAGTAATAATGATTATGGTGATGTGGTGGAAAAGGAGAAATAATAATAATAATAATAATAATAATAATAATAATAATAGTGATGATATGGTGGAAGGGGAGAAAATACTAATAATACTACTAACAGTGATGATGACGATGTGGTGGAAGGAGAGAAAAATATTATTAATAATAATTATAATGATGGTGATGATGTGGTAGAAGGGAAGAAATTAATAATACTAATACTAATAACAACAGTAACAACAACAAAACAACAACAATAGCATTGATATGCATTATTATTATTATTATTATTATTATTAAAAGACCTAGCCATGCTAGTCTGGAAAATAAATATTTTATCCTGTTATAAAGCGCCATGTACGTTGATATTATCATTTATCATATAAAGTATCATATAAATAAATGAATGAATGAAACTTTATTTTTATACTGCCGTTCCTGTGATCACGGCGGTTTACAACATATGATAAAATACAAGATACTGTACATCGTATAAATCCCCAATACAAAACATCATTAAAATCCCTCATTCATTCCTAGTAATTAAAAGCAAATAAAATCAATAAACAATCCAAAATACAATCACACAGTCTACACACAGTATACAGGAGAGAATGGCAGTCAGGACATGTGGGGGAAGGCTTGGCGAAATAGGTGAATCTTAAGGTTTTGATAATGATAATGAATGATAACATCAGTGTACAAAGGGATCTTGCAACACCTTTGAGACTCATTGGAAGTGAGAAATGGAATAAACCCTAGGATTACTTGGGGTGCCTGCGTTGCCAACATTGCTGGGTGCAAACTTTTGATCCAAGTTAAAAGCCAAGCCTAGCAGGGGTAAAACAGAAGCGGGGAGGAAGGGCTGGCCTGCTTCTCCCCATGAACTGAGGCAGGGATAAACAGCACTTAACAAATACACACCATCGCTTAAAAACACATCCATTAAAACACACCGGGGGGGGGAGACTTCTCAGATGGATCGCCCACCGGAACGGTAAGGAGTGGTACGCTAGCCCTGGATTGGTGCAAGGACGGGTTTGTGAACACACCTGCCCGTCCCTGTGATGACCCGGAGACTAACCCGGGTGAGCATCGGGGCCAGGTTAGCCTCAGGATAGGATAGGAGCTCTTTCCAAGCTCTGAATAATTTTTATTTTTCTGTTCCCAGGCTTAAAGGAACTCTGAAACATGGCCAGGTCCCACTTTCTTTCATGAAAGATGCGGCGATTCTTGCTTGGAATATGACATCTCTTCTGTTAGACTGGTAGGAGACAGTGCTGCCGACTGCAGATGATTTTCCTGCCAAAGGGCTGAAGGCCAAGACTTTGGGTTCCAGATGCCGTCTCCTTTTCCTGGAAAGCCATTTTGAGAAGTCAGTAGGAGTGGGTGGGCCAAGACTATACCCCTTCAGGGAGCAACCTGCTTACCCCTTTCCTCTCCGCTCAACTCTGGCCCACTCTTCTTTGGCCATCCGGAAGGGCCATCCTTCACCCCCTGGTGGGTTTGGATACATCTTCCTCCCTGGTCACTCAGGTGGGATCCAAGATGGCGCTGGGGCGAGGGGAAACGGCTTCCCTTCACCTTCAGTTCCCAGGCACTTCAGAGCGAAGGTTGCAGACACCTCTTAAGGTGGAGGAGCAGGAACCCTCTGGGCATGAACTTGGGGGAGGAAGGGTGCCACGTTTCCTCCCGGTTGGGTCCATGCGGGAGTTTTTGGCCAGGGAAGCTCCCCAGCAGGTGAAGCAGGAACCCGACGAGGGGCTTCAACAGCAACATCAGCAACGACAACAACCACAACCAGCACAACAGCAGCAACAGCAGCACTGGGAATCCCAAAGGCAGGAGTTTCCCAAGACTGTGCAGTACCCCCAATCTGGATGGAGAAATCCCCCGATGCACAAAGCCCTGCCGTGGGAGACCAATTCCTTTCCGGCTTCTTTTGAGGCTCCTCCAAACACTACTCAGTGGCCTTCTGGAGGAGGCTGGGTAACTCCAAGCCTTACGGATTTCAGCCAAGACCCTCCGCCTGTCTATAGCGAGCACAGAGAGCGAAGGAGTTATGGGAACATGAAAGATGAGGTTCCCAATGAAGAGGCCATCAGCTTGGAGATCCGGCGGCAGCGCTTCCGGCACCACCGCTACCAAGAGGCTGAGGGGCCCCGAGAGATCTGCCGGCAGCTCCAAGAGCTCTGCCATTTGTGGCTGAGGCCGGAGCGACGCACCAAAGAGCAGATCCTGGAGGTCCTGATCCTGGAGCAGTTCCTGACCGTCCTGCCTCAGGAGATCCAGAACTGGGTCAGGGGCCGTGGGCCAGAGAGCTGTGCCCAAGCGGTGGCCTTGTCGGAGGATTTCCTTATGCGGCAGCGGGAGGCCCAGAGGAAGGAGCAGCAGGTAATAAAATGCCCTTTAGATCCTTTTTTCCAGCCTGTGGGCTATTCTGGTTAATGGCTATTGACAGGTGAGGTGTGGCTACAACAGACGGGGCCTTTTCAGTAGTGGCAACTCTTTGCAGAATAATCCCTTGCCTGGGACCTGCTTTCTGCTTTTTTTACAGCACCCAGTGAGGAAGACTAGACATTTTTTATTTTTCTGCCCAGAGAAATGTTCCTTATGCTTTTACTAATCCTGCAGTCTCTCGAATGTCAGACTGCCATATCCATAATCCCTAGCCATACAGGTAATAGCAAGGAATGCTAGAATCTGTAGTCCAGCAACATCTGTGGAGGACTGCAATTTTGTTGGTGTTGTCGTGTGCCTTCAAGTTGCAGCAAGTGAAGAGACAGTCAAGTGAAAACATACTATTTCTCACAGTACTGTCACCTGTCCTCCCTGGACTGACACCCTTCTTGATTTTTTTCCCCAGGCGCTGTGGACATTTGAGGATGTGGTGAGGAACACACCCCTGCCACAACCGTTGCCGTATCCGGGTGTGGCGCAGCAGGTCCATTACCCCACCATGGCATTGCCGATGCAGTACCCACCCATGACCCAACAGACCCAGTATCCCACCATTGGACACCAGGTGCTTAACCCCATCATGTCAGAGAGAATGTCGTTGCTTGCTGGGAGAACACTGATCTGCCAGGAACCCATGCCGGAAGGGGGAAGGAACCTTAGGCCGTATGGTAAGGTATCTCACTGATCTTTGAGTTTCAAACATTCTGTGGAAGCTAGGAAAGCTTGGGAAGTTACTTTTAAAAAGCAATTAATGACCTTTACAGTTCCAAGTGAGAGCCAACATGGCATAGTAGTTTATATGTTGGACTATGACTTTGGAGACCAGACTTTATTTCTCTGCCCAGCCATGAAACTCACTGGGTGACTTTGGACAAGTCACATACTCTCAGCCTCAGGGGAAGGCCATGGCAAACTTCCCCTGAAGGACTGCTGGGAGCTGAAATCCAAAACCTTGGAGCCTACATTACTGCCTTTGGACTGGAAAGGCCTATATTGTATTCATTGTGAGAGAATGGTACATTTTTGGGGGTGTACTGTACAGTCAATGGTACATTTTTGGGGGTGTACTGTTGCTGTAAAGTGTAACATAGTGGTTTGATTGTTGGACTACAACTTTGAAGTCCAAGATTTGGTTTCTTGCTCAGCCATGAAACCTAGTGGGTGACCTTGGGCAAGTTACACGCTCTCAGCCTCAGGTGAAGGCAATGGCAAACCCTTCTGAACAACTCTTGCCCCAAAAAAACCATGGTAGGGTTGCCTTAGGGTCTCCATAAGCTGAAACATGAAGGTACACAGCAGCAACAACAAAAAGTGTGGCATAGTGGTTTAAGTGTTGGACTATGACATTAGAGACTAGGGTTCAATTTTTTGCTCAGCCATGAAACTCACTGAATGTGCCTGATCAAGTCACATGCTCTCAGCCTCAGGGGAAGGCAATAACAAACCTCCTTTGGACAAATCTTGCCAAGAAAACCCCTTAGGGTCGCCATAAGTCAGAAATGACTTGAAGGCACCAATAACAACAAAACTTGTTTTATAAGTAGGAAGTTGAATGAGTCTAACTTTTTCACCCTTTTTCAGGACCTATCCAGGAATTCCGGAGACCCCTCACGAACGCCGAGCGGATGCGGAACCGAAGGATGCGGAATCGAAAGCAGCGCCTGGAGACCAGCATGCAGCTCGTTGAGTCGGCTTCGAGGGCTCCCTCGATGCTTTTGGACGCCATGCGAGGGTTGCACCGCCAGGACCTGAAGGCCTTTGACCGGGCCAGGCAGGAGGAAAGGCAACACCGCAAACAGGAAAGGCGCCAAGACCGAGCCATGTCCCAGCTGATGGTTAACGCCATTGAACGCTCCCACAATGACCTAGGAGAGTTCTTGGGGAGACAGACCACCACCATGGCAGCCATAGCAGCCGTATTTACTGGTCAGAGGGCTCCTTCACAAGGACCAAACCTTAGCCACAGTTCTCATCAGGGTCACAATAACCCACACTGGGGCCTGCCAGTATCCAGAGCCTCGCTACCACCCAATCATGTGCCTGGTATGCCTTCAGAGCCCATGGCTGGGCCTGTAATACCATGTCCGGTACCACCTCTGGCCACCCCTGGTGACATCTGTGATCCCATCCCCGAACCATCATCCCCAACAAATGGCCCTCGGGAGGACACAACTCCAGATTCCCCCACACCGTCTACCTCAGATGCCACCTCACGGACCCTTGACACAAAACTGGTGCACCGAGGGACAAAAAGGAAGAAGTGGGAATGATAAGAGTTGACCGCTCTTTTTTTGAAGTTTTTAATCATCAAATGTTGACATAAATTGCTCTTCAAAGTGAGACCTTTCTCACTCAAGATGAGATGGAATCTCATCCTCATCCTCATTTTAAAACAAAACACTTGAACTTGTTTTGAATTACAACTCCCAGAATCTTTCAGCCAGCAGGCCGCTAGCAAATTCTGGGAGTTGTGGTCTAAAAAGGTCCCTTTTAGAATATCTTTGGTTTTAGCAGGATAGCCTTGATATCTATGCAAAATGATGTAGATAAAATCTCATACTGCTAACCAAGGAGAACTATAGGGGTCAGAGCCTGCAGCGTTCACAGTGGGTAAAAAATGTGGGCACTGGATTTGGCAGTCCAGGGTGGATCTATTGTGCAGCTCTGGGCAAGTCAAACTTGCCCATCTGTAAAATGGGAATAACTAACCTACTTTGCAAGGTGATTGTGGGACAGCTGTGCAAACCCAAAGAAACATAACTGTGTAGGCCATTTTGTTCTGCTTCTCAAGCCATTGGAGTGGGGGAAAGTGGGCAGGAAACTCAAAGAATCTGGGCAGCAGGGGACTCTGGGAGGGACTATTAAAAAACTCAACATTTCTATGCCCTGCAAAAGCAGCGCTACATCTCAAGCCCCACTCTGGCCTGACAACTATTTTTCACTTACATTTTATTTATTATATTTATTATAAAAGTCTATATTGTGCTTGTCCATGCTAACATACTCAAGTTGGCAAGCAGCAATGAATTGAATACTCCCTAGACTGCAATAATAGATACAGTAAAATGCTAGCCTAATAAGAAGTCAAGGGAAGATAAAACTAGCAGCTGCTGCCAGACTTGAAAGCAAAGCTGTAGAGTGTACTATTCTACTTTTTAAAAGCAGTTTGTCCTTGAAGCTTCTGGAAGTTGGAAGACTGCTGTTAATGTGATTGCTGTTGTGCTCATTTTGCAGATGGGGAACTGAGGCTGAGTATCAGTAGAATATGATATTAAAAAGAAAGAAGAGAAAGCAACATGTATGATGGTTTTGCTTTGAAGTCTTCACATTCTTCTTCACTAGGGTTCGATTCCTGCTCGGCCATAAAACCCGCTGGGTGACCTTGGGTAAATCACATTCTCTCATCCTCAGGGGAAGGCAATGGCAAACCTTTTCTGAATAAATCTGATAGGTTCGCCTTAGAAGTTGGAAACGACTCAAAGGCAAACAGCAACAACAAAAAAATGGATAGCATCCTGAAACAGGTAAATTTTCACACCTGTGTGCATTTGTCCTTTCTGGTGCGAAGAGCTGCTCGCCCATTTTTGGTGCCACCTTACCAAGCGAACAGGGTACCACTCTAGTTCCTTCTTTTGTCTAGGCCTATACATTGGAAACTTGGTGGCAACGATTAAAACAAGGAATTCTGTGGTGCCATTAGGGCTTAATAACATTATTTCAGCATGAACTTTTGTGGAATACAACCGATTTCCTCAGCTGCATGAAGAACAATCGATGAAACCTCATGCTAAAATAAATCTTGATCTTCTAGGTGCCACGAATTGTCCTTTTTAGTGTTACGCTGGAATCGATTACGTCACGATACTCGATCTTTGCAGTAAAGTTGAGAAACAACACAACTTTGGAAATTGGGTTGCTGTGCCTGTTCTTTTACTGGACACTGGACATGCCGGCTCTAGTTGAAGTAGAAGGGAAAGTGATTGTGCCCTGTGGCACCCTTGTGGCATCTCACTCTAAGATGGCCTCCACAACCATCTACAGGTTGAGACTTACTTGGCCAGGTTGGGATTAAAAGTGAGGACAAAACAAGTGGGAAAAACCACATTTCACACTGCATCCTCAGATACCACATCTGAAACCATGGTCTGAAATGTGGTTTGAGCATTGGACTACTACTCTGGAGACCAGGGTTCGATTCTCAGCTCGGCCATGGAAACCCACTGGGCAACCCCCCTCTGAACAAACTCCAAGAAAGCTTCAGCATATAGGGTCACCATACGGTATATCAGAAATGACTTGAAGATACACGACTAATTTACAGCATACCATATGCTCTCAGCCACAGAAAAAACCATGTGATAAGGTTGCCATAAGTTGGAAACGTTCTGAAGGTACACAGCAGCAACCAGGTTGAGTGGACCTCTCTTAGCAGTGATTCATTGTGTATTCCTGGATGACAAAGGGTTGAAATAGATGGTCTTTGAGGTCCCTTATGACCCTATGTTCTCTTATCATTGATCACGCTGGTTGAGAGAAGTTGAAATGGTATGGGGAAACAAAGGGTTGGATAGCACTGAGGTCAATACCTGTTTTTTTGTGTCTGTTTTTTATTCAGCCTGCTTCAGTTGTTGCTTGTGTGCCTGTCTTGGTGTGTCAAAACAGGTGCAAAATCTATTGAATAAACCAAACAGCAACATCCAAGGTACAGTCATTCTGATTCCAGTGACTTCTTGCAGTTTGGAATTGTTACTTTACTGGACTGCTAACTTCCAGCATCCACCACTAGCATTTCCATAGTGGCTGGGAGATTCTGGGACATGCACTCTATAGAATAACTTCTAAGTGCTCTACTCTGGCCAGACGTTGGCTGGCATGCCCTTTGAGATGTTTTTGACTAGGACTCCCACAAACCCATTGCCCATGCTGACGGGAAGCTTCTGGGAACTGAAATCCAAAAGGTCTGGAGAGCCGGCAGTCCCACCATCCCTGGCTTTGAGAGTCAGGCTCTTGTGACCTTGGGCAAGCCACATTATCTCAGCCCCAGGGGAAGTTAATGGCGCACCTCCTCTGAACAAATCTTGCCAAGAAGACCCATGATATGGCCGTAGGGGTGCCACAAGTTGGAAGTGACTTGAAGGCACAACAAAATGATGACTTACCAAAAGTGGAGAGCTTTATGGTCCTGCAAACTTGCAAGAATGGATCTGCTTGCAAGAATTGCATGCAGAAACTATTCCCTGGATTGAGCCTGCAGGTAGATGGAGGCTAGGATCACTGCTTTCTTCCTCAGATTAAACTAGTCCAGGAATGGGCCCTCCATACGCTGTTGGACTGCAAGTCCCAGCAGTTTTGGCAAGCACGAGTGAAATAAACACACTCCTGAAAAAAATTAACCTTTGGACAGGGAAAGCTAGCATGCCAGGGAGAGAATATTTTGCTTAGAGCCTTGCTGGTAAAGCCCAAGAAGTTCCCTTTCTGCAAGAACCAAACCAAATACCTCACTAGTCTGATCAGAAAACTGTGGACTTGTATTTCCTTGCAAGCTGTGATGGAAGTGAAGCCCCCTCCAAAATTTAGGTGGAGAGGGCAGAGTTGCTTTGCTTTTTTACTATGCCAGGTGTGGGGAGAGCCAGTGTAGTGTGGTGGTTTCAATGTTGGACTATGACTGGAAAACAGAGTTCGAATCCCGGCTTGGCCATTGGGTGACCTTGGGCTAGTCACTCTCTCAGCCTCGGGATGGCAATGGCAAACCCACTCTGAGGAAACTTGCCAATAAAACCCTCTGATAATGTGTCTTAGGGTCATTGTATGTTGCAAATGACTTGAAGGCACACAACAATAAGCTGGTGTGAGCAAAATAAACTTTTTAGGTGTGTGTAGTGTAGTGGTTTGAATGCTGGGCTCCAGGAGACTAGGGTTCCCCACTCGGCATGGAAACCTACTGGGTGAATTTGGGCAAGCCACACTCTCTCAGCCTTGGAGGAGGGCAACAGCAAACCTCTTCTGAATTATTATTATTATGGCCCAAAACACCCTGTAAGTGGGAAATGTAAGCCACTGTGACTCTGAAGAGCAGGGTTTGGTTCCCACCTTGGCCATGAAATGCACTGGGTGCCCTTGGGCAAGTCACACACTCTCAGCCTCAGAGGGAGTGAAAGACAGAATCCCCCCTCTGGAGAAATCTTGCTGAGAAAACTCCACTATAGACTGGTCTTAGTGTCACCATAAATTAGAAATGACCTGAAAACACACAACCACAAATATGGATAACAGTACAAGGAAATGAAATGAGCTTGTAGTATTGGTGCATCGGTGGGGGCAATCTCAAACCAATTCCAGGGCAGAATCCAAATAAATCTGAAAAGGTCACAATTTGTGGGAGTTTTAAAAGGTTAGACCCAGGCTGCTACAAATAAACTCCAGTTCTAAAATTGGCACACATTCATATACACAAGTGCAAACAGCAAAAATGAAGAAATCAAGAAAATGTGAGCACTTTGTTACAACTGTTGCTGAGTTTATCGCATTCAGTGTTAAATTTTTTCTTTTCTGAAAAAAATCTATTACACGTCGTCTACTATTGCAAAATACTGTAAGGCCCAATCACTCATGTCCCATCATCCCCTTCTGACTGGGCCAATTCACCAGAAGGTGACTTTTGCCATAATTTCTTCATGGCAAACGCATCTTCCAAATAGGTCCCTGCACCGGGCAGATCGGAGAATGACTACTGTACTTTTGTGAAGAGGTAACCAAATACTACTACTGTTCTCTAGAACAGTGGTCATTCTTAATGCTGGTCATAGCGCCACAGGCAAAAGGGCATTCACACAAAAAAGTCAACCACAAGCAGTTCTGCTGAAAAAACCAAAAAGGTGACATGAAAACCAACTTTTTACCATGTGAAACCTAATAAGAATCAGGTCTTTTGTCAGAAAAACTGTAGAGAGAAAGAGAAATAAAGCTGGGTTTACTTGACTAAACCATCACAGCCTCAGATGTCCTGAGGTTGATTTGAACCCTGATAAATCAGGATGCGTTTACTCTGCCCTTAAATAAATCAATTTACTGCAGCAGCTTAGCTGAATTCCGTGAGCTGGATGTGGCATGCAAATGAGTGCATTTGCATATATTTGCATCTTTTGCATAATGAATTCTGTTTTTCTATATATTTACGTTTACTGGCAGATGGCTGCCCAGGATGCTGAACCTTTATTTCTTGGCAGCAGGTTTAATCCTCAGGTTTATCAAATTCCCAAACTTGCTGTTTTAAAGGCTTGCAGGCCAGAAACTTGTCAAGTCCGTGTTTGTTAGGCTATGAATTCAGTGCCAGGCATTCATTTGTTTGCTTCTGCAGTGCAGTGCGAGGATGCACACAGCCTCAACATTAATGACATCTGGCAATTTTTTTTATCAATATTAGCCTATTTCTGGATGATAACACAAAACATGCACATGAATTAAAAAAACAATTTGTTTTTGTTTTAAAAAAGTTAAAATATTAAAATGTTAATATTTTAGTTATGGATCTTTCCCTGCGATCCACGTGATTCATACAAGTCGGATGAGTAAGTGACCATTAATACTAGAGATTTTTTTTTTAAAACCCAATGGACTTCTAAGTCTTTTCACAGAGATCATTCCAAGGTGCCTTTGACTTCTGGCAGTCTCTTTTAGCCCCATCTGGACAAGACTGTGCACCAGCGACAAGTATCTTCTGAAATAAGGCTCCTTTCCAACAAATTCATCATTCAAAGATGAAACAAGAGGTTTGGAAGTTGGGGGTGACTTCATTGTAACCAATCTGCAGGCAGGAGAGGAAAAAGGGGAATCAAATAAAGCATATGTGTATTCTGTATTGTATTTTTACCTATACTGTAAGCCACCTTGATCCAATTGGAGAGGTGGGATATACATTAATAATAATAACAATAATAATTAAATAAAATGAAATGAAATAACCACTTCCCCATAACAATCTTCCCATAGGTAACCATCATTTCTCTCCAAGGACTAGTAGCATGATTCCTTTTTAAAACAAGGATCAACCCCCTACGGACCAGATCCATACCATTCTTTTCTTGGACGCTCAAACGATTTGTGTCCATTATCAGATATCACTCTGGTTTTTATGGATATTTTCCCATTGGAGCTGGCTGGTAACACATCCAGTTCTTCCACTTCAAGACTTTTTTGCCGAGGATTTACCTCCGTGTGCTCAGTTGCCATGTTGTCACCTGACAATAAAAAGAAAATTCAGGTGGGGCGTCATCTCTCCCCCCCCCCCAACACCCTGATAATTTTTACTAGATTTGACATAAACAGAAAAATGTGTTCGGGTGAATGAACAGAAACATCAAAATAATCTGAATATCAAAATCAACCATGCAACTGCATTAAACAAATTGGTACAAAAGAAGATCAAGCATTGTGTGAAAAAATGTCATTCCATAAACCCAAATGAGTAGTTGGGGGAACAAATGTCCTTCTGTTTCTACTGACGTAAGTAATTCACAAAAGACAAGTTGCTTAAAAAAGCATCAAGGTCTTCATTATTCCTAACTCTTTTTATTGGATTGGTTAATTTTTTAATTAATGCCACATTTCATAATTTATTTTCCCATTCATCCACTGAAAATCCCACAGCATTCTTCCAATTTTTAGCAATTGCCATATGAGGCAGCAAAGAAATCAAGAGTTTGTTAGGTTGCTACTGGGTTGCAGAAATAATCCAGTTGGACACCATTTTAACTGCCATAGCTCAACACTATGGAATCCTGGGATTTGTAGTTTGTTGTGGCCCCAGAACTCTCTGTCAGAGAAGACTAAATGTCTCACAAAACTGCAAATCCCAGGATTCCATAGTATTGACCCATGGCAGTTAAAGTGGTGTCAAACTGGATTATTTCTGCTGTGTGGATGCAGCCTGCAATAAGGTTGAGTTGTTGCCATGACACATGAAAATAAGCCCAGTTTTGGTGAGAAGTTAATATGAGGAGTTGTGATTTTTATCTATCTTTTTCTACACTCCTCTCCAAAAATAATTTACTCCTGGACACGGTAAACCCATCATGGGGTTTTCCAGGCATGTTTCTTTAGAGGGGGGTGCCACTGCCATCCTCTGAGGATAAAACAGTATGACTTGCCCAAGGTCATCCAGTGGGTTTCTGTGGCTGAGCCGGGATTTGAACCCTGGTCTCCCAGGGTTCTTGACCAATGCTCAAACCAATACACCATGCTGGCCCATGTCATGTACCATATTCATCATTTTTAGACAGCGTTCTTTCGTGTTTGCAGGTTAGTTTAGCTGGTCTTAAACCAGTACGTCTACAGGTTGAGCCTCCCTTATCAGGAATTCCAAAATCCAAAATACTCCAAAAAACAAAACTTTTTTCATGGGTGTCTTGAAACAGTGATGCCTTTGCTTTCTGGTGGTTGAACTTACAAAGCCTTTGTTTCATGCACAACGTTATTAAAAATATTATATACGAAATTACCTTCAGGCTATGTGTATAAGGTGTATATGCAATGTAAATGAATTTTATGTTTAGATTTGGGGCTCATCTCAGATGATTTTATTATGTATGTAAGAAAACCCCATGATATGAAGCCTTAGGGCTGCCATAAGTAAAAATGACTTGGAGGCACATAACAAAACTGAACTATCTTTGACTTCTCCCCCACCTGAATGGATTCCCTCTGGATGTTCAGGAAAGGATGAGCTGTCGTAGAGGCTTTCTCCATTGTTGAAATACTTGTAAACGTTATCCCCCAGGTGGATTCTCTGGTGTTTTGTCAGGTAGGGACGCCACCGGAAACTCTCCCCGCACTGGAGGCACTTGTAAGGCTTCTCTCCCGTGTGGATTCTCAGGTGTTCGGTAAGTGTGGAGCGCCGGTTGAAACTCCGTCCGCACTTGGGGCACTCGTAGGGCTTCTCCCCCGTATGGATCCGGAGATGGGCATTGAGGTGGGTACTTTGGAAGAACCTCTTCCCACACGCCAGACATTCAAATGGCTTCTCCCCTGTGTGGGTGCGGTAATGTTTCACCAGTTCAAACTTGTATTGGAAGGCTTTCCCACAATCCTGGCACACGTGCTTCTTTTCAACCTGTACAATCTTGAGTTGGCTGACATCGGTCACGTCATTTCCTTCTGGGAGAGACACTGTTTCAGTCTTTATAGACCTCACTAGTGGAGGAACCTCCGAGTTTTGCCTGACATCTGACATCTTGGCATTACGTATCACCCCTTCACGCTGCTTTGCCAAATCAGAGTCTTCATGATGAGGATCAGCTTCTGTAGCACCACTTTCCATGGAGCCACCACCTGGAGGGAGGAGAAAAACACAAGACAGAATACAATGGAATAAGTCTACAAAAGGCACTACAGTCGGCCCTCCACATTTGCGGCTTTGGCTTTTGTGGTTTTGATTATTTGCGGATTTGATTAATATGTTCTCTCTAGGAATCTCTAGGTCCTCCAGTGTGACTCTATGTCCAACTTCCACCAGAGGTTCCATTGGAGGACCTAGGTTTTCCAGCACAATTCCATGGTTAACTTTCAGCAGATGTTGAACACAGAGTTGTTCTGGAGGAGCTAAAGATTCCTAGAAAGATCACTTCTCTAGGCATTTATATGTTTCCCAGCACAATTGTGTGGTCAACATCCAGCATAGAGTTGCTCTGGAGGACCTAGAGATTCCTAGAAAGATATTATCACAGGATAAAAAACATAGTTTTTATTTGCAGTTTCCCCACTTTCACAGGAGTCCCGTGTCACTAACTCCAGCAGGTTTGGAGGGCCCACTGTACTTCTCACTTCCAGCAGTTTCACTATACAAGCCTTCTTGGCATGTTTAAAAAATGGGGATAAAGGTTACCAATGGAGAATCAACTTCTGTAAGGACATACAGCTATCTTATCATTGGTGTTATTAGTCTACCATTATAGATTCCAACTGATTCTTAGGTTAATACACAGGTTATTTTATTTTGGGCAATCTGCCAATCATTCCTTTCACATTGGTCTCTGTTGCTTTCTCCAGTTTTTGTAAGCAAATAGCAACTCTGCTACTGTGTTAATAGAATGCAGAACTTGGAAATTAATGTTTAGAAGAAGATATCTTTTACAGCATTAAGTGAAAGTGAGAAAAGCATAAATCTTTCACAACATACTGTTTTAGATTTTGGATGCCACACATTATGAAGACACATTCCCTTCTTCCTCAGTGAGAAAGAGGAACACTAAAGAAAGGTCAGTCTAACCAGTGATTTTAAATAATTGTACAAATAATTAATCTTTATTTTTTTCAAAACAAATTTCCAGCCCAATTTGTCACAGCGTTTCTGCAATAAATGAAAAATTCTGTAATCAGCTTCTGACTGCATCTGCACTACAAAAATAGCCCAGTACAACACCACTTTAACTGCCATCGTTCAGAGCTATGGCATGCTGGGTTCTGCAGTGTCATGAGGTACTTAGCATTCTCTGTCAGAGAGCTCTGGTGCTGCAACAAACTAGAAATCCCAGGATTCCATAGCATTGAACCATAGGTGTCAAAATAGTGTCAAACTGCATTATTTCTGCAGTGCAGGTGCAGCCTCAGTGGATGGACTGAATAAACTGAATAAACCCAAATGATCAAAAGGGTTTTAATGTATAATTGCATCAGGGAGGCTTTTATATGGGGTGTATGTTTAAATTATATTTTTAACTTTTGCATGCTTATGTAATATTAAGACTGTTTTTAGCTAGCTGATTTTAATTTTCTTATAAATTCATACTGTAAAGTTTTGAAATGGTTTTAGTTGTGAGCCGTCTTGGGTCCCTTTCTGGGAGAAAGGTGGCATAGAAATGAAATGAAATAAATAAATAATATTAATAGAAAGTAAACAATAACTGTGAACCTGTGAGGATTTCCTGTTGGTCACCAAGAGATGAGGCCTCAATTGTGGCTTCTCCATTCTTGAAATCTTTATAGGTGGCACTTCCCACCAAGTGGATTCTCTGGTGTTTTGTCAAATAGGGACGCCACCGGAAACTCTCCCCACATTGGAGGCACTTGTAAGGCTTCTCCCCCGTGTGAATTCTCAGGTGTTCGGTGAGGGTGGATCGCCGGTTGAAGCTCCGTCCGCACTTGGGGCATTCGTAAGGCTTCTCTCCCGTATGAATCCGTCGGTGAGCGCTTAGATGGGAGCTCTGAATGAAGCGCTTCCCACATGCCAGGCACTCGTAAGGCTTCTCCCCCGTATGAGTCCGCCAGTGCAGCAAAAATTCGGACTTGCAGTGGAACCACCGGTCACACTCGGGACACATCAATTTCTTCCGGCCCACGTGGAACATGCTCCTCTTCGAATTAGCTGCCCGCAAGTGCCTGGATGGTTCTCGCCACACATGCCCCGGCTGGCCCTCCCACTGCCTTTGCAGGCCACGCCTCATCTCAGAGTTCAAGGGGGTGCTCCCGGGGGGTGCTGCCAACAAAGTCCACCGGGGTTCCACTTGATCTGAGATATCGGTCTCTGAGATCTCTTGTTTGATCTCCCGCACAATCACCTCACTTGCTGGGATCGAGGGGGAAATCAAGGAAAGCTCATTCCCTGAAAGAGAAAAAGGTAAGGATGGAGAATGGTAACAGATGAGGTTGGAGTACCTGTTCTAGACTTGGGCTGCATCCATTAGCAAGGGATGTTCAATAAGTACAGTGCATGCTTCCCAACTGCAAGGATTCAGTCCCCACCCGCACAACTAGCCAAAAATACAGATGGTCACATCCCATATTATTCAATGGCAGCAACATGTTTATGAGTCACCACTGACTAATATGGGCTGTATAATCCATCGGCAGTCAAATCCACAAATTGCCAGTCCACCAATATGAAGGATCCAAAATGAAACATGCTTCCAGTTTAAATTCTCCCTGTGTGTGTAACATCCCTGTGATAGGGATGGCAAATGCTCTATTTTGCTTTCATTACATTTCTCCAAATCTCATGAGCATCCCCATTGTTGCCAGTAAATTGTGAGATCGTTATTTCCTTCCTGCATGCAAAATTCATGTTTTCTGTAAAGTGTGAATATATATATTTCCTGAATATATACTGATGCTATGTATGTTTTTATATATAGTTTTCCTATTGACTAAAGTGTGTATTGCTTGTTGTGTGCTTTCAAGTCATATACACATGCTTATTTTGTCTTCCTTGAAGCTCACTACGTGCCTAGCAAACGGGCAAACTTCTGAGAAAAAGTTAGTTTTATTTTTTTGTCAAGTCTCAGGAGGTGACAAGTGGAGACTCTCAAAACTACTTAATTTTTTTTATCCCCACTTGTATCTTCTGCTACCTCTTTAGGGTATTTAGGCATTACCATAGAAAGCTATTGTATTCTTCATCATCATGTATGGATATGAGAGCTGGACAGTGAAGAAAGCATACAGTAAATCAACTCATTTGAGAAGTAGTGCTGGAGAAGAGTACTTAGGATACTGTGAACAGCCAAGAAGACAAACAGATGGATTATTGAATAGATCAGATCAGAGCTCTCCTTGGAAACAAAGATGATCAATAGTTTTTTGTTGGTTTTTTTGTGGCTATGTGGCCATGTTCTAGAAGAGTTTATTCCTGACATTTCGCCAGCATCTGTGGCTGGCATCTTCAGATGCTGGTGAAACGTCAGCAATAAACTCTTCTAGAACATGGACACATAGCCCAAAAAATCCACAAAAAACTATAGATGCCGGCCATGAAAGCCTTCAACTTCACAAAGATGATCATGTTGATACTATCGTACTTTGGCCACATTATGGGAAGGCACGGATCATTAGAAAAAATAATAATGCTAGGAAAGGTAGAGTGTAGAAGAAAGAGAGGAAGACCACAGTCAAGATGGATAGACTCAATCAGGGGGGTTATGGGCAAGGAAATGGAGAATAGGGATTCTTGGAGATGTCTCATCCACAGGGTCACCATGAGTCAAGGTTGCCATGACTTGAGGGCAGCTACCAACAGAATCCACAGGGTCACCAGGATTCAAGGGCAGCTACCAACAAAAACAAAGTGCCAGTGTGGTGTAGGGGTGTGAGTGTTGGACTATGATTCTGGAGGCCAGGGTTGGAATCCCCACTCAGCCATGTAAACCCACTGGGTGACCCATATCACACTCTCTCAGCCTCAGGCTAAGGCAATGGCAAACTCCCTTTCTGAAGATATTTGCGAGGAAAACCCTATGATAGGGTCGCCTTAAGTCAGAAACAATTTGAAGGCATACAACAACAACAACAAATATATTAACTATGTATATGCAAAATTCTCACACCGCTCTCACTCAGACACTTTCTTCCTGTGCAAAGAAAGAGAGAACTCTGCCTAGGCTGCAAATTAATTCCTTGCCACTTCTGCCCAATTTGCATAATCCCCAATAGGGGATTCTGTTAGGGCAGCTCATACATATCAATAGGCGCTTCCTTTCCACCTCTTGCCCTCTCATTTACATGACCACAGTTGCTGAAGAAGGCTTTCATTCTATTCAGAGAGTCTTCTTGCAGACCTAAGTAACCTTTAGTAATTCCAGGAATGTCCTAAATGTAGTTAGGCTCTAGTCTCTATCCCTGCTTGGGGCAAGAATGCTGCCAATTTGGAAGGTGGAACCTAAGAAGCCAGGTTGTTGTTGTCATCATTGATGTTGCTGTGTTCCTTCAAGTGATTTCTGACTTATGGAGGCCCTAAAGTGAACCTTAAGTGAATCTTAGAAACGACCTATAAAGCCCTACATGGCTCAAGTCCAGGCTATTTGGCTGATGTATCTCCCTGTATGAGGTGGCCCGGGCTCCAAGGGAAGATGTGGAACTGAACAGAGCTCTGCTTTCCAGCCGCTAATGCAACTGTTCTTGGAATGTATACTTGAATAAATAGAATTCAGCTGTGCTTTGCAGGCCTGAAGCCACTGTGATGGGTTTATTGATAGATTATTAAAGCATGATTGTTTTCTCAATCATGCTTTAGTTTATTGACTATCCACACAGGAACATTTGGTGGGAAAAGGGGAGAGGGCCTTCTTGTTGGCTGCCCCCAGGCTCTGGAACTCCATTCCCAGAGAAGTTAGATTGGCACCTTGTCTACTTTCTTTTCAGAGGCAAGCAAAGACTTTTCTATTCTGACAGGTATTTGCTGAGTGATTGTAAACAATGTGCTGAACATTGCTAATTGCTGTGCTGGGATGTGTGTGTGTCAACGATATATGTTTTAACCTGGTTTTAACTTTTTCTGATGATTTGTTATAATGTTTTTTAATCTTTGTAAGTTGCTTTGAGTAACAAAACGGGGGGAAAGGCCATATAGAAATAACAACAACAATAACAACAACAACAACAATAATATCGCTGAGCAGTGATGCATGGAATCAAAGAATCATGAGGTGTGCTTGACATGCTTGGTAAAAAAGTGCCCACATCATTAGGAATTACAGCTGGTCCTCTGCATCCACAGCTTCTTTATCCATGGATTCAAGCATCCATGGCTTGAAAATGTTCCAAAAAATTGTGTGTGTGTCCTGGAACCAACCCCAGCAGATACCAAGGGCCCATTGTACATCTTACTCTTCCCCCTGTGTTTTGGCCCTACTAACATCTGATTTATGGATCTTGAGATCCTTCCAAAAGTAGAATTTGATCCCTGGGTAAAAAGAACAATGTTCCCCCCCCCCCCCCCCCCCCCCCCCCCGGCCACCCACTCCATTACGTTCATTTGTGTGTCCTCTGTGACTCTTCTCTCACCTTCACAAAGGTTTATGGAGATCTTCTTGCCCTCCGCAGATTGAGGATTTGGAATGCATGGCTCCTCGCCTCGTTCCAACCGGGAGATCACCTCAGGTTTAGGAATTGAAATGGCTAGATCACCCATAAACACAAGAAAGAAACATTTAAGACATCTGAGCACCAGATTGATGTTGACAGGAACAGCAACACATCTCAGAATATTGTTTCTCTGTGCATTTTCTTCAGGGTTTATTATTACAGAAAAACATGAAGATTAACAAAAAGAGAACAGACACAGGAAGCTTAGGAACATCCAAATATAGAGATGAATTCCAGATGGCTGGATCCGTTTGTCTCCTTTTCCTAATGACACCCCCCAAAAACAAAAAAGGTTATTGGAACTCCTTACAATACAGATGAGCAAAATGGGGCTCCAGAGACCCCATAGACTCCTAAGACCCACCTTCTGTTTTCTAAAATTTCCTTCTCTGGAAACTTCTAGGAAAATTCACCTTTTAAACACATTGAACTCCTGTATACATATTATTATATTTATGGCTCAAAAATAAAAGTTTACCCCCCCCCCCCAAGTCACAACCCCTTGCAGAATCCCTAGAGAACTCTCATGAAAAAGGCAGGATATAAATGCAATAAATAAATAAATAAATAAATAAATTCACTTCATAGTTACAGCATACCTGGAGGGGCCATGCGAACACTACTTGTATTTCATCTATATCCTTGTTGTTGTTTTTATTTTGGCCTGACCCTCCATCTTAGCACTGAACCGGGTCAAAGCAAGTTCAACATCATACAAAGGCATTACAGGTTGAGTCTACTTTATGCAAAATGCATTAGACCAGAAGTATTTTGGATTTAGGAATATTTGCACATACATAATGTGCAAATATCTTGGAGATAGGACCCAAGCCTAAACATGAAATTCATTTATCTTTCATATACACTTTATACATATAGCCTGAAGGTAATTTTATACACACTATTTTGAGTAATTTTGTGCATGAAACAAAGTTTGTATATATTGAACCATAAGAAAGCAAAGGTGTCAATCTCTCAGCCGCCCACCTGGACAATTTTGGAATATTTCAGATTTCGGAATTCAGGATAAAGGTGATTCAATCTGTATTTAAAGAGTGTCACACCTCAAAAAAGACTCTGACCTGGACCTACTAGTTTGTCCCAACTAGATGATAAACATTGAATCAATTGTTGGATGAAGAGTGAACCCACAGGTACATCCCACTGATTTGCTGGGACTAACTGTGATGAAGAGTGAACCCATAGGTACATCTCATTGATTTGATGAGTCTCATCTTGTTGGGTAGCCAAAATGATAGGAAGAGCACTATATCCCCCAGAGGCAACATTAGAAGGTGTGGGGAGTGCGGACCACAATGGGTGACACAGTGGGGTTGTACATCTGGAGAGAATGATACAGCTACTGGGCAACTCAGAAAGGACATTGTTTCCTTTGCTCACTCGCCCAGTAGTTGCACCAGATCCCAAATTCACCAGATCTGGAAGCCGCAGTACCACCCGCCTTTACAGGGTCACTGATGGGGAGGGGGTTGCCTTGCTTTCAGACTCTGGCATGGCTTCTGGGTAAGTGGCCGGGCCAGACCCCTCCTGAGGCCACAGCGCCACCTCACTTAGGAAGGCTGCTCCATGTGCATGTGTGTGTGTGTTCTGTCAGAGTCTAAGATGGCTACTGGCCGAGTGGCCATGCCAGACCCCAAACAGGACCTCCGGAGACCACAGCACTGCTTCCCGCCTTAGTGGGGACACTGCTGGAGGGCAAGGTACTTGGAGTCTGGCACAGCTGCTGGGTGAATGACCATGCCAGACCCCAAATGGGCCCACTGGAGGCTGCAGTGGTTTGAGTGTTAGACTAAAACTCTGCAGACCAGGGTTTGAATTCTCACTCAGCCATGGAAACCCACTGGGTGACCTTGGTTGACTCACACACTCTCAATCTCAGAAAATCTTGTGACAGGGTAGCCATATGTCAGAAACAACTTGAAGGCACATAAAAACCAAAGACCAAAGGTAAGTGTTTAGGTGAGGATGTGGCTGGCTGGCACAGTGAACAGGAACGCTTTACACAGCAGTACTTTGTTGCACACTTAGGCTTAGCTACTAAAAGCAAGGCTGGGTGTTTGTTGGGGTGGGGGATGAATGGAAAATTTAAGTGGGGAGGCAACACAATGGGGTACCTTAGAACATGGCTGGTTGGCACACTGAGCAGGAACCCTCTACAGCAGTGGTTCCCAAACTTTGGTTGTCCAGGTATTTTGGACTCCAACTCCCAGAAGTGCCAGCCTGCTTGTCCAACTGTCAGAAATTCTGGAATCTGAAGTCCCAACCATCTGGAGGTCCAAAGTTTGGGAATCACTGCTCTACACTGTAATATTTTGCTGCAGATTCCATTTGACCATGGCTACTAAAAAATAAAGGAGGTGCTGGCAGGTGTCAGGAGGCTCCTTACCCAAAGATGCCACGTTCTCGTAGTTCTCTTGCATGACGTCCCAGTACAGGTCTCTCTGCTCTGCATCCAAAAGAGCCCACTCCTGTTCAGTGAAGTATACAGCCACCTCTTCAAAGGAGAATGGTGGGGCCTGAAAGGAGATGGAAATACAAGTAGCATCTCCCTTATTCAGAATTCCAAACGGTACTCCAAAAACCAAAACTTTTTTCATGGGTGGTTGCGAAGGTGACACCTTTGCTTTCTGATGGTTTAGTGTACACACACTTTGATTCATACAAAAAAATGAACAAATATTGTACAATCGGCCCTTCACATTTGCAGCTTTGACTTTTATGGATTTGATTATTCACGGATTTCATTGATATGTTCTCTCTAGAAATCTCTAGGTCCTCCAGCATGACTCTGCTGGACACGGAAAATAGAGTTACACTGGAAGACCTAGAGGTTCATAGAGAAAACACTTCTCTAGGCATTTGTAGGTCCTCCAGCACAATTCCATGGCTGATGTTGATCAGAGAGTTGAGCTGGAGGACCAGAGATACATAGAGTTTTCACAGGGGAAAAAACCCATTTTTTTTATTTGTTGTATTTTATTATTGTAACCCGCCCGGATTCTTCGTGATTGGGCGGGCTAGAAATAAATATTATTATTATTATTATTATTATTATTATTATTATTATTATTATTATTTGCAGTTTTTCCAATTTCATGGTGGTCCTGTATCTCTAGCTCCAGTGAATGTGGAAGAACCGCTGTACAAAATCACCTTCAGGCTATGTATATAAGGTTTATATGAAACATAAATTAATTTTGGGTTTAGTCATGGATCCCACATCCAAGATATCTCATTATGTATATATCTAATTATGTATGTAGTATATGCAGCAACATCTTGTTGCAGACTTCACTTAGGCATAGCTGATAAAAGCAAGTACCTATATAGAATAATACAGTTGGAAGAAGAATATGTAAATAAAGGTATCTCAAAATCCAAAAAATAAAAATAAAACAATCCAAAATCCAAAACATTTCTGGTGCCAGCCATTTTGGATAAGAGATGCTCAACTTGTTCAAAATTGCCCTTATCACATTCCCCCCTTCCCTTCACTTTGTTTGCTTGTTATTTTCATAAAGCCACTAAAACATGGCAGAAAACCCCACTCTACCTGAGCCGGCTCCGTGACAATCGTCTCTCTTCCCCCAGAGGGAGGGAATGTTCCAAAGAGAAACACACACATCATTTTGCCAAATCTGTCAGGTAGAAAAGGGTGATGTCAGAATGGGTAACCTATTCAGGTCTTATTATTTAAAGAAAGTTCTGTTTCATACAAGAGAATCCAGCATTGTAACGTCGAAGTACCCTACTGCCTCAGTGCCTTCAGATTGGTGGGGAACTTCTTTAAGCTTCTGACACATTTCGTGCACTCCTCTGACACATTTCGTGCACATTTCGTGTGGTGGATTCTTCTTCTTTGGGGGTTTTTAAGCAGAGGCTGGATGGCCACCTGTCGAGGATGCTATGATTGTGAGTTCCTGCACGGCAGAATGGTGTTGGACTGGGTGGTCCCTGTGGTCATTTCCAACTTTATGATTCTATGATTTTAACTTGAGAGCTGAACTCCATTTTAGAGAAATACTCAAAGGCTACATTCCAGTGGTGGGAAGGACTAAAGAAAAAAAAAAGGTACATTATATAGAATCATAGACTTGGAAGAGACCCTAAGGGTTATCCAGTCCAACCCACTGACATGCAAGAATACAAAATCAAAGCACTCCTGACAGATGGCCATCCAGCTTCTGTTTAAAAACCTCCAAAGAAGGAGACTCCATCAAAGTCAGAGGCAGCGTATTCAACTGTTGAACAGCTTTTACCATCAGAAAGTCCTTCCTAATGTTGAATTCTTTTCCTGTAGCATTGTTCCAGGTCCTATTCTCTGGAGCAGCAGAAAAAAACCTTGCTCCATCCTCAACGTAATCCCTATAAATAAACATGGCTATCATGTCATCTCTTAACTTTCTCTTCCCCAGGCTAAACATACCCAGCTCCTTGTTTTAGCAGACAGCTCTTTGGTGTTATATTTCTTAAACACCTTGGCAACTTATGACAACTCTAAGGCAAGCTAATCACAGAGCTTTCTTGGCAAGGTTGATTTAGAGGAGGTTTCCCATTGTCTTCCTTGGAGGCTGAGAGTGTGTGCCTTGCCCAGGGTTGTCTTACTAGTTACTACTGTTGAGCAGAAATCTGAACCTTAGTCTTCCAGAGTCCTAGTCTAACTACACCACGACCCTGGCTCTCAAAAAAGCTCTCATGGTCAGCAAATAAATCTCGAGAGAAAAATTTCTATCTTTTAGAAGGGAATAGAAAAAATGGAATAATAATAACAAAACATCCCACCCAGCAATGGAGAAAAAGGAGCATAGCCAGAGTGGAGGTGCATCTACACTGTAGTAATAATGTAGTTTGATACCACTAAATGCTGTAGCTCCATCCTATGGAATACTGAGATCTGCAGTTTTACAAGGTCTTTAGCCTTTCCTGCCAAAGAGTACTGGGGCCTAAAAAAAGCACCACAGATTCCAGAATTCTGTAGGATAGAGTCATGGCAGTTAAATTAGTGTCAATTTGCCTTATTTCTACAGTGTAGATGCATCCTGGTACAATGAGAGGGCTGCATTTGGTCCCTAGGCCCAAGGTTCTCCATCTCTGTTATGCCAGTTGTGCGCGCGCACACACACACATACACATTCAACCGCTTCTCTTTTTTGACAAACCGAAAAAAATATCTGCTTTTCATAAAGCAGCCCAGAGGAAACCTAAAAATAACGACTGAAAGCAGCCATGTAAAACCTTCTTAACCTTAACATGTCTGGAAACAGGCTATTCAAAAGACTGCCTGCAGTCTGCAAACTCGTCTGTGCCTTGCTGTCAAGATCCACCAGACTGCTGGGAATTAGAGTAGAGGGGCTTTTCAATGGTGTTTCACATATCTTCCGAAGTCATGTCTTCCAAAAGATCTGTGCAGAGTCTTAAGTTTCAAAGTGTTCTCTGTTTAGGCATCACTGAAAGATAATGCTCCCAAAGGTGCATCTGCACTGTAGAAATAATGCAGTTTGACACCATTCTAACTGCCATGGCTCCATCGCACAGAATCCTAGGATGTGTGGTTTGTTGGAGCATTTGGATGGAGAGAAGGCTAAATAGCTCACAAAACTACTCCCCCCATAAATTTTTTCCCTAGCATTGAGCCAGGACAGCTAAAGCGGTGTTAAACTGAATGATTTCTCCAGTGCAGATGCAACCTTAAAAATGTATGTTTTTGGGCAGTGTGGGCCGCAGTCTTCAAAAGTTTATGCCGAAGGAAATGTGCGGATTGCAGTTTTGGGAGTCACCAACACTCTTGAGCAGAGTGTTGCACTAAAGACTTTGTGAAACTACAAATCCCAGGATTCCATAGGATAGAGCTACAGCACTAAGTGGTATCAAACTGCAGTATTTCTACAATGTAGATCCACACATGGTTAGTGCTAAAAGTGTACTCTGTCCCCCCTTTTTTATTGCTTCCCATCGCCTCCCCCTCCCCGCTTTCAGAAAATAGGGGTATTTTTTGGTTGATACCAGTTTGCAGGGACTACACCTGTTTCCCACGGATTCTCAAACATTCTAGATGGAGCCTCTAAAAATGCAGCAGCACGTTCCTTTAGTACTCTTGGATGTAGTTCATCTAGCTTTGGAGATCTGAATTCATTTAAAGTAAGGGTTTCCTGCACAATCTCTTTACCTGTTTTGTGCTCCAGTCTCCTCACTGCACCATTTATTCTTATTTTCACCAGGCTGAACATGGTTTTCCTTTGGGGGAAAAGAGAAGGGCAAAGTAGGTGTTGAGTAGTTCTGCTTTCTCTCTGTCACTCCTTCATTTACCATTTCCTAGTTGGTTCTTTGCTCGAGGCTGAGAGAGTATGACTTTCCCAAGGTCACCCAATGGGTTTCCACGGCCAAGCGGGGATTCGAACCCTGGTCTCCCAGTATCCTAGTCCAATGCTCAAACCACTTCACCACGCCGGTAGTGTTTCCTACTACCTTCTCACAATGAGCACAAAATTTAATTTCATCTCAGGAAGAGTTTTTCCTCCTCTAGGGCAAGCAGTTCTGGTTTGGCTGCAACAGAGAAGGGAAATGCTAGCAGAGCTGGCAAAAGGCTTAGAAAGTAATTCTGTTGTGGCTCTTTTCTTCTCTCAGAACAATTCTTTCAAAGGAAAAGACAAAAAAAGGAGTGTGCATCCAAGGCCTCCTGACCATCTATAAAGATTGTAAAGCACCTTTTCTATTTTGTCTGCTATCCCCATTCACACACATAGACAACACAACAAAGACACACATCAATCCCTTTTGCCCGAAACCCCTTTTCCCTTGGGGAGAGAAAGTGAAGGGGAAGGGGAAGCAAGGAAAGAAAGAAGGGGGAGAGAAAGTTAAGAAAAGGAGAAGGAAAGAAAGAAGAGAGAGAGAAAGTGAAGAGATGGAGTGGAAGGAGGAAGGCAAGTAGAGAAAGTGAAGAAGAGAAGAAGGAAAGAAAGAAAGAAAGGGAAGAGAAAGTGAGGAAGAGGAGAAGGAAAGAAAGAAGGGGAAAAAGTGAAGAGACGGAGGGGAAGGAGGAAAGAAAGAGGGGGAGAGAAAGTGAAGAAGAGGAGAAGGGAGGGAGGGAGGGAGGGGGAGAGAATGCAAAGAAGAGGAAAAAGAAAGAAAGAAGGGGGAGAGAAAGTGAAGAAGAAGGGGAAGGTGAAAGAAGTAAAGAAGGAGGGAGAAAGTAAAGTGATGGGGGAAGGAGGAAGGAAAGAAGGGGAGAAAGTGAAGAAGAGGAGGGGAAGAAAGGGAAGAGAAAGTGAAAACTATGGGGAAGGAAGGAAAGAGGGGAAGGAAAGAAAGAAGAGGAAGAGAAAGAGAGGCAGAAGAAGAGGGGAAGGAAGGAAAGTAGAAGGAAAGAGAGAAAGAGAGAGGCAGGCTCACCCAACAAGTCGTCCCTTCAGTTGTCATAACCTGCCAGCTTTCCAGGACCCCTAACCCCAGCAGCAGGGCTGCCCTGTCTGGTGCTCTGGGAGCCCCATTGGGAATCATGAGCACCGCCAGGTCTCCTGTCCAGCTGCCACCCTTTACCTTGGCACTCCTGGATGGCTCTTGCTTTCTGGCAGAGGCATGAATATTGCAAATATTGAAAATGTTTGCAAAGGGGCTGGAAATGGGGGTGGGGGGGATTGCAAGGGACTTTGGCCCCCACCCCCTCCCTCTCCCATCTTTTCTAGAGGGTGATCTCCCCACTTTACCCTCCCTGGGACTCAGCCTTTGCAGATCTAAATAATGTATAGATACATGTACAAATATCTATCTAGTTCTAGGCTGGGTACCAACCTCAGCCTCCCAGGTGCCAGCTCTTTTCCATCTCCATAGACGCCGATGGGCCGGATCTAGCAGCCTCTGCCCTAGGAAGCTCAACCCCAAAGCTGGGTCAGGGAAGAGAGGGAAGGAGAAAGAGAGCAGAAAGAAAGAGAAAGAGAAGCTTTTCAGCTGCTGCCAGGCCCCAAACCAGAGCCCTCTGGTGGTCAAGCACAACTGGGAAGAAAACTGTAACGTCCTTATTGCAACAAAATAGAAACTCTTTTTTTAACAAAGGTTTTTTTCCTGCCAGTCTAGAGCGTTCCTCCTCCTCCTCTGTCTAGCTGAAAGTCTTTTAGCAGCATCTGCACAGAGAGGATGCTGATGGAAGGCTGGAGAAGCACAGGCTTTCCCTTCTGGGTTTGAGCAGCATGTTGTTATGTTTATTTTTAACTCCCTTTTCTCCCAAGATTCGCACCCAAAGTGGCTGCCAATCTTAAAAAAGAAAACACAGCGCAAACAAAAATGTATGAAACTGACAATTAAAATTGTATTAAACTATTGAAGTATTGGAAAAGATAATTCGTTTAACAATGGAATACAGTTCTGAAAAGATAAAATAATTTGACAACTTTTTCAGTAATAATTTTTGCCAACTTTTTTGGTAACAATTTTGCCAACTATTTTTTGGTAACAATTTTGCCCACATGACATTTGGCCATAGGGTCGCGAGATATTAATACCTATTCATTGCAGCAAATAAAGCTACAGATCCTCCTTCCTCCTGTGTGGACATTGGCTTAATCGCACCTGGGTTATGAACTCAGGTTTTTATAGATATCAAATTTGTTAAAAGAGTTTGTGAATAAAAATGGGGGAAAGCAACTAAGCTTTAAAACAGGTAACAGGTTAGGTGAAGGGTTGCCACATAGAAAACTAGAAAGGGCTCCTCTCCCGTTTAATGGATGTGTAAAAGGAGGACTTTCAGCAGGTGTAGCTGCTCATGCATGCTGGTAACAAGCGACACCTCTGAAACTGTTCACTGTCCAAGTCGACTTCGACAGATGGCAACCCTGTGAATGAGAGACCTCCAAGTTGATAACAGAGCTGTTATCAATAGGTCTGCTCAGGTCTTGCAGACTTGGCTGTGGATTCCTCGGTTGAATCGATCCACCTGGAAAACACTCTTTGGCCGTGTTCCTGTTATGGTTTAAACTGGATCGTGATTCCAAATGAATCGGTTTAAACCACCATGGTTCCCACTTAATTTGAATCATTGAAGCGATTCAGAAAGGGGGGGCATTGTTTTTGCCCATTTAACCCACATTGAAAAGACACCGGTAAAATGGGGTGTTTTTTTGGGCTGAATTGATTTATTTAGAAATAAATCGATTCAGCTGAAGTGGGAACCAGGCGGATTCGAATCGGATTTGAATCCACCTTGGTTCCCACTGGCAGTGGCTTCCCTGGCCTCCCGGCCATACCTCCATGCTTCATCCTCCGTCCTCCTGGCTTGCCTCTCTCCTTCCGCCTCAGCCTCTCCTCCATCCCCAGTATGGCCAGGAGGATGGAGGGAGACATGGCGCGGCTGTCGCTTCCTACGCGCAAACATAGTGGGAACCACTCTGTTTGCTGAACTGGTTTCAGGAATCGAATCAAGAGGTAAGTGGGAATTGGGCCTTTCTTTTTTCCTATTGTCTTCTACCTACCCAAGCAATATTGTCTTTTTTTTGTGAGTCGTGTTTGGGTTCGATTTCCATGAAACCCACTGGGTTCATGATAGGTTCGTCTCAGGTATGCCATAAGTCAGAAATGACTTGAAGGCACACAACAACAACAACAACAACAACAAACCATGGTCATTGCTTTTGTCTTATGTTCAGCATGAAGCATGCCGTTGCACTTTCTTCTTTGACTTGTTACCTTATATGCAAATAGTGGTATTGCAAGATCTGAAAACAATCCAAAATCTAAAACACTTCCAGCCTCTAGCATTTCAGATAAGAGGGAGACTTTTGGAGCGCCTCCCTCAGGAGGACAAGGCACCATAAAATGTAGGTCATTCAAGAAAGATGTAGGACATCACCCCCCAAAAAAAGCAAAAAGCTGAAAATACTCATATAAATATAAATTCCTGCTTCCTAGTCATGCTAAAAATGGAGGACATTTTGGAATTCCTCCTGGGAGAAGGCTGAAATATAGAGCCTAGCCTGGAAAAAGAGGACCTCTGGGTTGAACCCATCATCCTTAGCCAGCACATCCCTCCCCCAGTCTGGGGATCATAGGAAATACACTCCAGCACCTCTGGAGGGCGCCTGGTTTGCATTGGATGATGCCCTGAAAAAGAGTTAAATCTAGAGAGAGGGATTTTTTTGGCTAGAGAGGCTCAGGCTGTGCAAGGCTTTTTTGGGGGGGATTTAAATACTAGATGTACCTTCCTGTTCTGGTTTTTTTCTTCTTCCAATCTACCCTAGGGGCAAAGAAAATCGCCTTTCATATTTCCAAAGTGATATTTGTTGGAGAGAGGAATGGTGTCTCTTTAGAGAGGGATCCAGAAAGGTGAGTTTGCTTTGCAAAAATAAAGAAGACCTTTGCTGCTCCAGATGGAATCTGTAAAAAGAGAAGCTGCAGTTGGGAAGAGATGGAAAGGTTTTGCATCCCTCTCTTTTTAAATATATGTATAAATCTTTGCACCCTCAGGATCAATTTTCAGAGTCAATAATCTCCAGCAATTTTTGCAAAGTGTGCAAGCATCCCTGAGCAAAGGAGGGTTGCCAGCGCTTGCACTGGACCCTGTGGCTGTACATTTAAAGGTTGTTTGGATCCGGGGTGATATTAGGAGGAGAAGCTCTTGCCTGGACAAGGGATCACCTTCATTTTTTACTGCCAGTTTTTTAGGGGGCAGGAGATGAGGGTTTGCCTTAAAGAATCTTTCAGAAGCACTTTAACGCTGCATCTGCACTGCAGAGTTAATGCAGTTTGATAACGCTTTAACTGCCCTGGCTCAGTGCTATGGAATCCTGGGCTATGTAGTTTGTTGCAGCTTATGGCTCTGACAGAGGAGGACAAATGTCTCACAAAACTACGGATCCCTGTTGCTGTTGCTCCCCTTTTTATATTGCTGTTGTGTGCCTTCAAGTTGTTTCCAATTTATGGTGACCCTAAGATTTCTCAGCTTGCCTGCCATAGTCATTAGTCATTGCTTATAATATATTATGTTATATACTAATACTGTTTGAAGTTTTATTACGTAGAGAGATCTTGTAGCACCTTTGAGACTAACCGAAAGAAAGAAGTTGGCAGCATGAGCTTCCGTAGACTTCAGTTTGCTTCCACAGATGCATTGGGTTGCATTTGATGTTTTGTTATTGTTGTGTGCCTTCAAGTCGTTTCCGACTTACAGCAACCCTAAAGGTTGACCCGATCATGGGGTTTTCTTGGCAAGTTTCTTGAGAAGGGATTTGCCATTGCTGTCCTCTTGAGGCTGAGAGAGTGTGATTAGCCCAAGGTCACCCAACGGCTTTAAATGGCTGAGGTGGGACTCAGAGTCATTGTCCCAATACTCAAACTGCTACACCATGCTGGCACTTAGGCAGTTTTATACAGAATATGTTAAAATAATGTTGTCCATGACATAAAGTTTGTGTACATTGAACCGTCATAAAGCCAAGGTGTCACTAGCTCAGGCACTCCCATGCCGATGATTTTGGGTTTTGGACTATCTTGGATTTTGGAATTCCAGATAAGGGAGACTCAACCTGTATAGTCTGATTCATGTAGTAATTCTACATTGGAGTTTGGGTTTCAACATGTTAATACATAGTACGCTCGTCCCTTCACATTTGCGGCTTTGATTATTCATGGATGTTATTAATGTGTTCTCTCTAGGAATATCTAGATCCTCCAGTGCAACTGTATACAGTAGTCAACTTTAACCAAAAGTTGCACTGAAGGACCAAGAGATTCATAGAGAGAACGCTCCACTAAGCATTTGTAGTTTCTCCAGTGGAATTCTGTGTTCAATTTCTTACAGATGTTGACCACAGAGTTGCACCCGAGGACTTAGAGATTCCCAGAGAGGTGTTCTCTCAGGTAAAAACGTAAGTGTTTTCATTATTTTAGGTTTTTCCACATTCACTGGGGTCCTGTGCCCCTAACCCCAGCGAATGTGGAGGGACGAGTGTACACTGGTCTTTCCACATTCGCTGGGGATGGGGTGAAAGACCCCTGTGAATGTGGAAAAATGGCAAATGACAAAAACACTGGGATTATCCCATGAAAATCACGCAGTTGCTAATAAAACGTGATTAAGATTTTCACACAAAGAAGTCATTAAAGAAATAACCAGGAATAATTATGGAATTATGCAATTGTAGTTTGTTGTGGCACCAGAGCTGTGCTCCTGCCATAGTAGATTATCACATGCAGCTTTTAAAATTGCAAATAATGTTGGCACATATCCTCTTTGGTGATACTTATTGTGTAACATCGCCTCTGAATCGTTGATGCTGTGCCACTGAAGTGTGGGTAGAGTGAGTACAGCCTTTCATTAATGGGGAGTACCCATAAATAAACTCCCAATTGTACTTCTGTGCGACTAGTCTTCGGGTGTGATATGTTCCTCCCGCAGCAGTTACAACATTTGGGCAGTTAAGGAGCGTCAATCTCCTCTTCCCTCCAACTCCCCCTTGCTATTCCTGAGCAGGATGGTTTTGTTTTCTTTTCCTTTTCCACTTTCTTTTCTTTCATCTTTGTTTTACTAAATTGCATTGCCACAGTTGCAAAATTGTATTACAAATAAAAGTTAAAATTAAATAAAAAGAAAAGAAAGGCATGCTGGGTAAAGCAGAGGGCAGGAAGATGGGGTTAAGAAGGAGCAGGAGAAAGCATAAGGGGCCATAGATGACAAATACAGCCTGAGTCTTGCTACTGAAGGGATGTGCGATTAGGAAAGCTCCCAAACTGGTATGCATCTGTTTCCTTTTACAGTCTGCCCTTGTCATATGCAGGGGATCCATTCTGGAGCCCTCCCACATAAGGCAAATTTTGCATATGCTGGAGTCCTATTGATTTCAATGGCGGTGCGCTCCCTTTGTGTCCCTTGCTGGTCGCTGTCTGCAGAAGCTTAAATTCGCATATGGCAAGGGTGCGTATGGCGAGGGTGCACTGTACTAATGTGATTGCGCTGAGAATGAGGCTCATGTGATATTGTCTATACAACCAGGTAACACACAACAGCTGCTGAAATTCCCGCTTCTACATAGTCATGAAAGGTATAGGATCCAGCCTCAGTTTTCACTCTGGCAACCCTGGACTCCAGCTCCCTCATCTGTATGATCCACAGCTTCCTTTAGCCTCCAGACAGACGCTTGCATGTATCTTGTGTCTGCTTTATGCAAATAAAATCAAAAATCAAAAATCTAGAATTGTATGTGCCACATTTTTCACCTTGTTTGTGTTTGTTTTTTTTCTTCACAGTGAAACCACTATTGCTGCTTAAGGATGTTGTGCGACTGATCCGGCTGTTTAACATCTTATTCCTCCTTGCATTCTGAATAACAACCCAATGGCAACCTGTCTCTTTTGCTGACAATATTCTAAAGGGAGAGGAGGACACACAGATAAGTTACTACAAGTTTACAGTGAGAGGTTGTCTGAAAGTCCAGGACTCCCGCAAAGCCAAGGCTTGCTTGTGTCTCTCTGAGAGGAAATGGCTGCCGAGGAAGGTTCCAGAAAGCCGTTTGGCTTCCAAGCCCAGGCTGCTCCTGGGCACCCAAGTGTCAAAATGGAAGAACATGACCCGACAGGCCCCAAAATAGCAGAAGGGGCAGAAAGGGCAGGGAAATCCCCTCGTGTCATTCAAGTTGGGACTATCAGGGAGTTCCTCAACTGGGCTGCACCGCTCCAAGTAAAGCAGGAACCTGATGAAGGATTGCATGAGCGCTGGGAAGCCCAGTGGCAGGAATTCCTTGCAGCCATGCAGTCCTCTCATTTGGGGTGGGGAGGGCCACAGTTGACTGAGGACACTGTGCCGTGGGGGGATAACAGGGCCTTCTTTGCCTCCTTCGAGCGACTGGCCGGGACCTGTCAGCTTCCTCGGCGGGAATGGTTGGCTCGCTTGCTGCCAGTCCTGAGCAGAGAGGCCAAGGAGGCCTACTGCAACCTCAGCGTCCAAGACAGAGGGGAGTATGCCAAAGTCAAGGCAGCCATATTGAAAGTGGATGCCATCCGGATGGAGACCCAGCGCCAGCGCTTCCGGCAATTTCGCTATCATGAGGCCAGGGGACCCCGGGAAGTGTGCAGCCAACTCCGTGAACTCTGCCGGGGTTGGCTGAAGCCCGAGAAGCACACGAAGGAGCAGATCTTAGATCTCCTTGTCCTGGAGCAGTTCCTGACCCTCCTGCCACAGGAAATACAGAACTGGGTGAGGGAGCATGACCCAGAGACGTGTGCCCAAGCTGTGCCCTTGGCAGAAGCTTTCCTAGTGAAACGGCGAGAAGCTGAAAGGAAGGAGAAACAGGTGAGTCCCTAGACTTTCGGTAACAGTGACTCACCTGGCATGGCAACTCATAGTGTCACCTTCCCATTGACCTCTTCACATACCACACCATACAAAATCCTTAATAATGTGTTTTTGTACTAATGTTACTCATATATCTTATTTCTCGTATATCACTAAAAGTAATGGCAACAGCTGTGACATAAAGGACTAGCAAAATTAAAATTATAACTTTAAATTATAATGTCACATACACAGCCTAAAAATATTTGCATGTACTGTATAGTTACGTATAAATCTAGAAATTTAGGTTAAAAAATTGAGCCAAAAAACCTGAGTCAACTTATCCATGGGTCAATGTAAGTACTGTACTTTAAATCATTTATTTATTCATCCATCAATCCCTTGGTGAAAGCCAAGAGTTTAAACTGCCCTGGAAGCATTGACCTCCTTCTACTTGCTCATCCACAAATAGCATGAGCACAAATAGTTATGCCTGCTGGAATTTTGCAAGTTCTTTGGCATTATTTTCTTTTGCTTCATCCTTTACATCCTTCATTACATGCCCCTAAATTTTACCCTCGACTTATCCACGGGTCATATCAAAATGCATAATTGTGGCCCCAAAAACCTGCCTTCGACTTATACATGAGGTCTACTTATAGTTGAGTATATATGGTATATAGTTTCATGTGGTTAAAGTGAATACCTGGCAAGATGTGATGTTTTTAAAGACAATGTAAAAGTGGTAAAATAAAATAAAATAAAAAAACCCAGAGGCCTCTCCTTTCTCTGCCCACTGAGCCACATCTCACTCATGTCTTCTCTTTCACCGAACTCCAGGATTTTAAAGGGGTGCAGGCAAATGCCACAGTGCGTTTTTGCCAAAAGGCCGATGTTTGGGGAGCAGTGGTGTCTCCCCTCCTTACGGTGTTACCCAGTGCTGCCCACACACCCTGCACTCCCTTATTGACACCCCTGCTTGGTAAACAGTGCATAGCAAAAGCGTGGTGCACTCTTCATTAAGTGCTTTAAAATCCAACATGAAGGAGGCGTCCCTTAGAACTAAACTATTCTGCCTTTTAAAGCTGAATTCTTCCACCTACCAAGAATACAAAGGTTTACATATACAATCAGCCCTTCATATCCATGAATTTTTTTATCCATGGATTGAAACAGCCATGGTTTGAAAATAATTTTAAAATACATAAATTCCAAAAAGCAAACCCTGATTTTACCATTTTATATAAGGGGTACCATTGTACTATGCCATTGCATTTAATGGCAGCTGTCTCTCAGTGGATGTGGCATTGATGCTTGAAGCTCAATATTTCCAAAACGGAGCTTCTTGTTTTCCCATCTAAGTCTACTCTTCAATACTCCTTTTCTGTTTCTGTTGATGATATTTCTATTTGACCAGTCCAGGAAGCCCGTAGTCTTGGTTTTATTTTTGAGTCTTCTTTGTCATGTATCCCCCAGATCAGACCACAGCCAAGGTTTATAGATTCTTTTTATACAATATTGTCAAAATCCAACCATACCTCTCCGCCTCCACTGCCAAAATGCCCTAGTGGTCTCACAACTTGATTACTGTAACATCCTTCTGGCTGGGCTTCCTCTTTCTCACCTCCGTCCTTTAATTTCTGTCCAGCATTCAGCTACACGCATTATCACATCTGCCCACCGTTCCGACCATATCTCTCCCTTATTATCATCCCTTCATTGGCTCCCCCTCCCTTTCTGTATTCAGTATAAACTTCTGTTGTTGACTTTTAAAGCCCTCCATGGGCTGGCCCCTCCTTATTTATCAAATCTTCTTTCTCCTCACTTCCCACTCGGGCCTTCCGCTCGGGTAGTCAAGGTCTGCTGTCTCAGCCCAGGATTTTCTCTGCCCCATCCTGGATTCATCCCTTCTCACCTGCTGCCCCTCACTCCTGGAACCTCCTTCTCCCACAAGAAACATGAGTCATCACTTCTTTAAACAGTTTCAAAACTAAGTTGAAGACCATTCTGTTCAGAGAAGCATTCCCAGGCATTGCGTGACTATTATTTGCTATTTGACGTTGCCTGTTTTATTGAACCCTTTCCTGTATTGTTATGTATTATTTATATGTATTATGCTATTATTGCTTAGATTGTATGCTATGGGCAGGTTTACTCTTTATCTATTTTATTGTTTGTATGTACAGCGCTGTGCAAATCTACAGCGCTATATAAATAAAGCATAATAATAATAATAATAATAATAATAATAATAGGACTTGAGCATCCATGGATTTTAGTATCCACGGGGATTCCTGTGAATACCAAGGGCCCACTGTACAATGTCTGCTATTCCCCTATCTTCTTTCTTGGCCTGGGCTAAATATCAGAAAACGTAAGAGAATCTAAAATTAACCTTCCCCCTATTTTTTTCTTTTCTTTTAAAGAACAAATTTGTAACCCTTATTACTGGAAGAAAGGTATGAAACTTTGTGGTCAATACTCATTGAAATTCTGGCAAGCGGAAGTCTGGGTGAATGTGTGGGCCTGCATACATCCAGCCCTTGGCCTCTCCTCCGTGATGGGGAATAGTTGGGGGATGTTTATTGGTGACTCCCAGAACCAACACTCTAAATACTGGGTTGGGGCATGGTATAACGTACCTTTGTGCATTAATACGTTAATCTGTGTTTCAGATACTGGAAGCTCGGCTTGCAAGCAGGTCTGAGGTGAAGCCATCTCCCTTCGGCACTGGACTGAAGCGGATCTGCAGAGAAGTGAAACATGAAGGCTCAAGAGTTCTGGGTAAGTATTCGTGCCTCACTCCCAACCTTAGGACATGTTCATTGTTGTTCCTTAAAGTGGATCCAGTCTCTGGCACTTACCTTTCCCACTGAATTTGTTGTTCTCTTCACTTCACTAACAGTAAAATCGAGTGGTGGGTGTCGATAGAAACATAGTCAACACACATTATGGAAAGTGCCATGCGGAATGGGTCCACTGGTTTTCACTATGAGCATCTTGGTAAAAGTTGAGTCTCTGTTATCCAAAATAAGACCAAAAATGTTATGGATTTTGGAGTTTTTCAGATTTTCGAATATTTGCATATACAGATACATAATGAGATATCTTGGAGATGGGACCCAAGTGTAAACATGAAATTCATGTATGCTTTGTATATACTTTATTCACATAGCCTGAAGGTAATTTTATAAATGTTATTTTTAATAATTTTGTCAATGAAACAAAATTTGTGTACATTGAACCATCAGAAAACAAAGGTGTCAGTATCTCAATTTTGGAATATTTCACAGTTTGGAATTCCAGATAAGGTAGACTCAATCTGTACTGCAGTTACTATAGGGCTGAGTTTGCTTGTTATATAAAGCCTCCTTCCCCAACCAGATGCCATGCAGATTTTTTCTGACACGTTGTATCTACACTGCAGAATTAATGCAGTTTGACGCCACTTTAACCGACACGTCTCAGTGCTATGGAATTCTGGAATTTATAGTTTTTTGAGCCTTCTCTGTCAGAGAACTATGGTGCCACAATAAACTACAAATCCTAAGATTCCATAAGATGGAGCCATGACAGTTGAAGCAGTGTCAAACTGCATTAATTTTGCAGTGTGGCAGCTGTCCCAGCCCCCAACATTCCTTAGCTCTGCTGGGGGCGCTGGGGGGAGACTGTTCAGACTGTCCATACGACCAGGGTTGAGGAAGGCTGGAGCAGAAGAAGAAACTTTATTTGCAATTGACATAGTAAAGCTTAGACTCTGGCTGACCATTTCCACAAGAATGGGTGTACTTCCCTGACCACTGCATAGCAAGTAGATGTTATACTATGCTGTGCTATGCTATGCAAAATATGTAAATATGCTATGCTACATAAGGATACACCTGGGCTTCCTTCCAAGTCTATAGTCTATAGTGAAAGAGAACAACACCAAGTAAGCTTAGGTAGGTTTTAGAGCTTGAGGCATGTGTTCTTGGGGTCTGTTCATTCTGCCCTTTGTTCCTTTTCAGAGCTTAGAAAAGTTACTTTTTTTACTACAAATCCTAGAATTCCTCAGCCATTATGAACAGAGCATCTCTGATGCTTATGTGAGTTTCTTTCTCCTTGGCACTAAGTTTTCTTGGAAAATTTAAAGATTTCTCCCACCTTTTTGTTTCAGATACAAGTGATTCCAGGAGTGACCATGGGGAGAAGAAAGTCATCCGTGGCACAGAAAATGGTCTGAAAAGTCCTACAAGAAGTCAGCTGAGTCAAAGGAGCTTCCTCCAAATTCCCGAGAACAGGAAAATGTTCCATCAGAACCAAGCCCTCATTAAACACCCAAGAGTCCACACAGCTGAGAGTCCCCATCAATGCCCTGACTGTGGGAAGCACTTCACACAGCGCTCCAGCCTCACTATTCACCGTAGAATCCACACAGGGGAGAAACCTTACCCTTGTCCTCAGTGTGGGAAGTGTTTCCGCCAGAGCTCCAACCTTCTCAAACACCAGAGAATTCACTCTGGCGAGAAGCCGCATCAGTGTCCAGAGTGTGGGAAATGTTTTGCCCAGCGGTCGAACCTTCTCATCCACCAGAGAACCCACACTGGAGAGATGCCCTATGTATGCTCTGAGTGCGGGGCTTGCTTTAGCCAACACCGAGGCCTGGTCACTCACCAGAGAATCCACATGGAAGAGATGCCGTATGGCTATGGCTGTCCAGACTGTGGGAAATGCTTCCAGCAGAATTCAGATCTCACCAAACACTTGAGAGTCCACACAGGGGAGAAACCATACAGCTGCCCTGAATGTGGCAAGAGTTTTAGTTACAGTTCGAATCTTAGCAAACACCAGAGAATCCACACGGGCGAGAAGCCTTACCTCTGCAATGTGTGTGGGAAAAGCTTCAGCCACCTATCCACTCGCAACACCCACCAACGGGTCCACACAGGGGAGAGGCCGTACGGCTGCACTGAGTGTGGAAAGAGATTCATTTCCAGCTCAAAGCTTACAAGACACATGAGGACACACTCGATATACACCCCTTATATCTGCAATGAATGTGGAAGGAGTTTCAGCACTCACTCCACCCTGACTACACATCAGAGAATGCATTCTGCTGAGAGTTACAGCGTGGGAAATTCTTGGGAAGCTGCTGAGCAGGGGCCGAGCAGCCGCTTGGGCAGGGTGTCACCTCTGTGATTGCTACCTGTCCTGTTTTCTTATGATTTAGTCTGTCCTGGTCGTATATAGGTCCATTGTGATACTTCTAGAAAAGGGTGCTAGTCCCTAAGATGTTGGAATCGGGAGGCCTGAACTGTGCAGGCAGGAGGTGAGAATAGGGAAGGATAATAATAGGATTAGTTTGGTGGGTTTGGAAAATAGAGGTAGGCTGGGAGAAAAAAATAGGTTAGCAAGAGGGATGGAAGTAAGATTTCAGGCGTATATTGCCAGTTAGTTTTAGGAGCAAAGCCTAGTGCGGAACAGAGGCCCTCACATTTTATCATAAGCAGCCTCAAGCAAAGCATAAGACCAGCTGTTTTTAGCCTCTTTGTAGTAATGCATGTCCCAGCTGACCTTTAGCAGTGTGATAGCTAAATAGATCCTCCACCTTCAGTAGCAGTGTACCTCTGAGTACCAGCAGCTTGACCCAAGCAGCAGATGTGGCCTTCATGGTCTGTCTCTGAGCTTCCTGGAAGCATCTTGCTGTTTTCGTGTCTGGTGCAGAATGCTGGATTATTGGTTTATTGTTTGGGTCTAGCTGGCCAGAGCTCAATGTGTTGATCCATCCAAAAGTACTTTATAAAAATGTACAGTTGGGCATTACTTTTACTGGGAGCAACCAAAGTCTCACAATTAAGAGCAAGCTTTTGAATTCTTCCAAACATGTCATTATCCTGGAAGTTAAGCAAAGCACAGGGAGAAAGAAAAGGGAAAACCCTTAAAAGGAACTAACACACATACAAAAAGGTTGTGGATTCTAGCCATAAGATCTGGATTTAAACTGAAGCTTTAAGGTGCCTGTCTCCATTATAGAATCAAACTGATTCAGTCCTTAATCCCTTTTCTTGGGTATCGGGAACTGTAGTTTAGAGGAATTGATTAGAACTCGGTAACAGAGAGTTCTAAGTATGTGACCAAACTACAGAAAGCCAACATAGTGTAGTGGTTTGAGTGTTTGACTATCACTCTGAGAGGCTAGGGACTGCATCCCCAGTTGGACATAGAAACCCACTGGGTGGCTTTGGACAAGTCACATGCTCTCAGTCTAAGAAAAATGTCCTCTAATCAAATCTTTCCAATTAAACCCTCGGATAGGTTCGCTTTAGAGTCGCCATAAATTGGAAATGATGTAAAGGCACAAAACAATACCACCAAACCACAAACTACAGGATTCCATAGGATGGATTGATGATGGTCAAAGAGGCATTCAGCTGAATAGAACTGTGTAGCATAGACGTACTCAAGATGGAGAGGAAGCTTCAAAATGACAAGTGAAATTCAGTGTGAGTAAACCTAAAGTGATGTGTATTTGAGCAAACCCACTGCCACTCCAACCTCATATATGCTAATGGTAGCCACTGACCAAGAAAAGGATTTTGTGGTTGTGGACAATTTAATATTGACCCAGTTTGTACCTGGTGTAAAAGAAAAAAATGGGGTAAACGCAAATTCTGTTTTGGGATTCATGAAGAATAGGCTTAAAAATAAAATGGCCGATGTCATAATGGCTTTACACCGGGGTTTCTCAGCCAAGATTCCTCACCAGGGATCATGATTAAAATAATACAGTTAAAATTTATTATAAAGATAGAATAACTTTATGCATGGGTTCCCTCAGACTTGAAAATTATTTCAATCCAGGGTAATCCAGGGTAAAAAGGTTGAGAAAGGCCGTAAAATGCAGCCATATTTGGAATACTGTTCTGTCCACCTCAGTGCAAAAGGGGTCTTGTTGAGCTGAGAATGGGCAGAAAATACAGTCAAAATGATGTGGAAGGTGGAGTAACGCTCTGTGTAAGGAAAGATTACAACTTTGGGGTGGCTTCGTTTAGAAACAGAGATAATTTAAAGGGAGAGATACAAGAGATGTATATAATTTTGGCATTATTAGGTGTGAAGAGTCATTACCTGAAGCTGAATGGTGGGAGATTAGGAACAAATAAATGACAGGACTTTTTCCCACTGCAGACAGTTAAAAAAAAAAAAGAATTTGCTACCATAAGATGCAGGGATGGCCACCATCTTTGAGAATTTAAAAGATGACTAGACAGGTTATGAATGTCCCATAAGGCACAATGGATAGACATTCCCTTCCATACGAGAAGCTATATGTTTCTCTAGGATAGGAAGCACAAAGTGAGAAGGCACTGTAGTCATGCTTTTCTTTTGGGCTTCTTCATGTGGACATTTGACTGGCCACTGTATGAACAAAATCCTGGACTAGATAAATTGATCCATTAGGTTTTCCTGTTCTTACACTCTTAATTTCCCCCCACTAGCTGCCTGTTGACATAATGTTCTATCCAAAATTCTGAGATAAAAGAGACAAGACTTTATCTTTTCAGATATTCAGACTGTATTTTCAAAACCAGCTCCCCATCTTTTGCTTTTTCAAGCTGGATTAAAAGGTCTTACCACAGAGCTGGGGGGCCTTTTTCTGATCTTTTGGATCACATCTCCTTTAAATCTCATGCCATTTGCTGTGCTGAGTGGGACTGGTGGGATTTTACAGGTCAAATTCTCTGAAGGGCAAAAAGTTCACCACCTGTGGCTTTCAATTTTGAAAGCCCTGAGTTCAAGTCATGTCTTTCCATGAATCCTGGAGGGCCAAAATTCCCTTCCCTCGCTTAAACTTGATACCTGTAACAGCTAGGGGCAAATCATTACATTTGTCTGTCCTCTCCATCTTGAAAGTAGAGCCCATGGCTCCAACATCTGGCTTTTGTAGTATTCTTCCACCCTATCTCCCACTGCTGCACTTTTCTTCTGATACGAGTAGAAAGGCGGGGTACAAAATAAATAAATATTCAACATCCTGTTTGGCAATCAAATGTGGAGGATTCCCAAAATTGCCCACCATCTTGTTGCCTGAATCCCTTTCCCAGGCAGGGCAGAGGGTTTTGCATGCAGAAGGTTAGGTGGGCTGAAACTCTGGAGAACAAAAGGCCTCTCGCTCTATGGTGTAGGACAGTGGTTCCCAAACTGTGGTCCTCCAGATGTTTTGGCTGGGGCTTCTGGGAGCTGAGATCCAAAACACTTGGATGACAGTCTGACAGCCTCCTGGACTACTGTCCTTGGTCCTGAATTTTGAGAATTTCCATAGTGGTATAGCCCCCAGATGGAGTAAGCATGGCATAGTGGTTTGAGTGTTGGAGTATGACTCTGGAGACCTGTGTTTGATTCAGCCATGAATCCCACTGGGTGACCTTGGGCAAGTCACACTCTCTCAGCCTCAGGGGAGGGCAGTGGCAAACCTCCACTTGCCAAGAAAAACCCAAGATAGGGTTGCCATACGTTGAAAACTGCTTGAAGGCACACGACAACAACTGCAACAGTCCCCAATGGGCTAGAAACAGGCCAGTCTTCTCCCACAGGGAAATTAACCATTCCTGGCCTAGATGGTCCCTTCCAAATCTGTGATTCCATGACAGATCATGTTGCTTTCTGTTTTTCATTGTGTAACATTCCTTTATCAACCAATTGAACCACACAATATAATAGTCAAGCTAACCAGTAGGCCATCTATGATTTTCTACCTCTTTTTTCTGACTTGATTTGTACTCATCTCTTAAAAAGACTTTCTATCTGAGCATTTCTGATGTAGACCCCTGAATCAGCAGTGCTGACGTAATGTCCTTCATTTCCACAACTTTCCTGTCCTTTTCTATGGTTTTATGTGCTTCTCCCTTAGCAACATTCTTGACATATTTATGAGGCAAACCTTTTGCATTTGAATATGTATTCTCAGGTAATACTTGTGTAGGTGTGTGTGTATCCCTCCCAATGTACTGTATTTCAAGTGCACATCTCAGCTTAAACTGTTTGGACTACAATTCTGGAGGCCAGGGTTCAATTCTCAGCTTGGCCATGAAACTATGGGAAAGTCACACTCTCCCAGTTTCAGGGGAAGGCAATGGCAAGCCTCCTCTGAACAAATCTTGCCAAGAAAACCTCATGATAGGGTTGCCTTAGGGCTGCCATAAGTCAGAAACGACTTGAAGTCACACAACATCAACAACAATGGCTGGCCCTCTCATTAGGCAGTGTGAAGCACCTGCCTCAAGTGGTGGAATAAGAAGAGCGGTGACATGAAACACCCGTAATATCTGTCTCTGTCTCTCCACCATTCCCGCCATGAAATGGCTCCTTCCTCCCTTAGTGTTATGGCATAGCAAGGCCAAAAAGCTCTAATACATGCACTTGCCCTCGAGTTGACTTTGACTCATGGCAATCCTGTGGATGAAACATCTCCAAGCCCACCTATCCTCTACCGTTATGCTTAGGTCTTGTAATTTCAGTCCCATGCCCTCCCTGATTGAGTCCATCCATCTGGCATGTGGTCTTCTGCTTTTTACTGCCCTCCACATCTCCTAGTATTATTGCATTTTCTGGTGAGTCATGTCTTCTCCTTAAGAGGTTCAACAGCCTCAATTTGATCATCTTGGCTTCCAGGAAGAGTTCTGGCTTGAGCCGTTCAAGAACCCATTTGTTTGTCTTTTTGGCCATCCACGGGATCCTCAGCACTCTTCTTCAGCACATCTCAAATGAGTTGATTTCTATATGCTTTCTTCACTGTCCAGCTCTCATATCCATAAATGATGATGAGGAATACAATAGCTTGGACTACCCCTAACTTTCGTGTTCAGTTATATATCTTTGCACTTTAGGATCTTGTCTAGTTCTTTCACAGCTGCCCTTCATGGTCATAGTCTTCTGATTTCCTGACAACAATCTCCATTGTGATCAGTGGTTGATCCAACATATGGGAAATCTTTAACTATTTCAATGTCCTCCTCCTCTAGTTTGAACTATTTTCTTAACCATAGAAAGCATACTTAGTGTTTTGCTTTGAGGGGGTTCTCAGAGATTAGACCTGGTTGACATCTGTAGTGCATTGTGGTGCTGAATTGCAAAATTGCCACTTTTTTTATCTGAAAGACTTCTCATCTTTAACAGCTGAATAGCAGGCAATGGTTACCATGGTCCGCTCCATACAGGCAACGTGTGTAGTACGGATGGGATGACCATTTATTTTGGTTTGTTTTTGGTAAGGGCATAGCAAATTTGTAGTGTTCTTCATAAATGAAATGGAAGAGTTTATGATTTGGGAGGGGAAAAAAGTGAAAGAAAGCTAACTAGGCAGCTTGTCTACCCTTAAAAGGTTTTATCTTTCCTCAGTGCCAGGCTTTGTAGTCAGAGTGCCTGGGTCGAAGCCAGGATTATGTATACTTTTTGTGTTTTGAAAATGAATTCTGTGTCACAAGAAAAGTTGGATTTAGGGCATTGTATATATAAACTGTTCAAATTAGGTATGTCTGTGTGTATTTCTTTTTTCATAGAACATTCTCTTTCTGCTTTTCTTGGCAAGGTGTTGCTGTTGTTATTGTTGTTATCATATATTTATTTATATTCTGTCTTTTCCCCAGTCTGGGACTCAAGGAAGCTTACAAAAGTTCAAATGGCTTTTTAAAAAATCATATCATACAAAAAGTTTTAAAATGTATTTAAATTATCAGGAGAATTAAAAGCAGCTAAATGCATGACCATTAAAGAGAAAAACAAATGCAGAGAATACAGCATATTATGCAATGTTTTTTCTTTTGAGTAATCACCCCTCAAAGCTCTGCCAAAACAATTTTTTTCCACTTGTCTATGAAAGAATGGCAAGGAGGGTGCCAGTTTAACCTCTGTATGAAGCGAATCCCAGAGTCTGGAATCAGCCACCAAGAAGGCCTTCTCCCATGATGCTACCAGATGTACTCGTGAGGATGGTGGAATGCATAGAAGGGCATCCACAGAAGGTCTCGAAACATAAGCAGGCTCAGATGGGAGATAACTCTCCTTCACATACAGGCTGAGTCTCCCTTTTCCAAAACACTTGGGACCAGAAGTTTTGGGATTTCAGAGTTTTCAGATTTTGGCATATTTCCACATATGTGAGATATCTTGGAGATGGGACCCAAGTCTAACTGTGGAGTTCATTTATGTTTCATACACAACTTATACACATAGCCTGAAGATAATTCTGTACACAATGTTTTGAATACTTTCCTGCATGGAACAAATTTTGTGTACACTGGAAGCAAAGGTGACACTATCTCACCAATTTATGTGGACAAGTTTGGAATATTTCAGATTTTGGAATGTGGAATTGGAAATTGGGAGACTCAACCAAACCACACAGGGCTGTATGGGTCATTGCTAGCAGTTTGCATTGTCCCTCGTGGGTAACAGATCGGCAGCCAGTGGAGTTGTTGCAACAAGTGAGTGTGTGTTCTCTGTAGCCAGCCCCGTTAGCAGTCTGGCTTGCAACTCTTGGAACAATCTGAATTTCTGAACACTCTTAAAAACAACTTCAATGAAGCACATTACCGTAATCCAAGCAGATTTTAACTAAGGCGTGTGCCATTGTGGACAAGTCTGATGTTTCAAGGAATGGGGCGCAGCTGGTACCCAACTGTGCAGAAGACGCCTGGTCACTGCTGAGAGCTGAAAGAGCTTCCATCACCCTTTCAACAGACCAGGAACACCCTGTCTTGTTTGGACTGAGTTTCAGTTACTTTTCCTCATCAGTCCATACTGTTGACAGTCACCAGTTTAGAGCTTAATAGCTTCTTGGATTGAGATGGAAAGGAATAACAGAGCTGAGTGTCATCTGCTTACTAATGCACAACCAGACCTCAAAACTCTAGACAATCTCTCCCGTAGTTTCATATATAGTTTAAATAACATGAGGGACACACACAAACCCTGTAGGCCCACAGACTAATGACCAAGAGTCACCCAGAACCATGTTCCAATTCACCCATCCAGAAAGAGTGGAAGTCCCATCCATTAAGGCAACCAAGAAAGATACCATGAACAATGGTGCTCAAAACCACTGATAGGTCCATCCCCTTGCCCAGTTCATGGCATAGGCCATCCTTAGTGGTCAACACTGTCATTATCCTACAACCAAACCTGAAACCAGATTGATGCTTTGATGAGAGTTCCTACATGGCAGGGAGTTGGACTGGATGGCCCTTGTGGTCTTTTCCAGCTCTGTGATTCTATGAATGAATGAACCTAGATAACATATCCTCCCTACGGATCCCTGAAGCGGGGTATAGCTGCTGCGGGTCAAAAAATGGAATATTGGAAATTGACCACTAGTTTGTTTTATTTAGTGGGGTCCCAGGGGGCAAAAAGTAATCCATTAATTGAACCGCTGGCTTCCATTAGCTCATGTCACATTGGCTGGGTGGTGGGGAATGCTGGAATTTCAGTCAAACAGCATCTGGAGAGTCACCCTTTTGCCCACCCAGGCCTTACAAAGTGTACATGATGATTGGGCTAGGAACTTGCATTTTTATCTCCCCCAATCTGACTCCCATAATCTGCTTCCTTCTATCACTGCCGTCCCTCACCCAAAGGTCTTGTTTGTATCTGCTATAGAATGAAAGCATTTGGACACTTATAACTGCCCGATGCTATCCTACAGAACCCGGGGTTCTGAGTATCATCCAAATACTGAAAACTGACCCTGTGAGATCCTTGCTGTTTACAATCCCTCCACTGGGAGTGCGGTCAGTTGATTGCCTACTCTGATTCAAGAAGTTGGAAAGCAGGAATAAATTGTCCATCTCAGAATGGAGGAAGGTAAACAGCAGGAACACCCCTCCCCTTTTATTCTATGATTGGTAATTTGTTCAATAGCCCTTGGGTGAGAAACTTAAAAGCATCTTTAAATCTCTTACAGAAGTGGAGAGACTTACAGTGACTCTCCGATACTTTCTAACTGTCTCTGGGAGGAAAGTCCCAGTTAATCCACTGTTTTCTTATTTTTCAGCTTTTTTACATGTCCGTGCCTCCCTCCTCCTTCCACATTCCCTTCCCACATTCCCCCATCTCCCTTCCACTCCAGTTAGCTCACAGCAGTTTACTTCAGTTGCTGCAAATGAATTCCAAGTCCAAACGTTGGTATGCACTGCAGCTCAGCAAGCAGAAAGTGAAAGGGCAGCCTGTGCTGCTTTTCAGTAGAGTCGGCAAAAGCAAACTGTTGCCAGCCTCGCCTAGCTTGTGCGTGTCTACCGTCGTTAATAACTTTTGGCCAGCTTGAGACATACTGACATTGCTTTGGCCCACGTGTGTCTTGTTTTTTTTGTCCGTGCATGTTGGAGGGCATGCTCCCCTGACAATGATTTTTAACATCCACATCTGGATAAAAGCCTGTGAGCTTTGAAAGTTTAGGTTGTGGTGATTTTGGGGCATTTGTCGGGCGTCTAAGCTCTACACTGCTGTGTGTCTTTGGATTGTTTGCTATATAGTAAAATTGCAAGATGACCTAAATAGACCTAGAAAGTCTGTGGCCAAAGCGAACAAAAATGAACTTCAACAGGGAGAAGCTAAGGTACTGCACTTAGGCGCGGAAAAATGAAATGACAGATATTAGGATGGGCGGACACATGGGCCTGATGAAACTACATGTGGGAAAGGGATTGGGAGTCCAAGTAGACCACAGTTGAACATGAGTCAAAAGTGTGATCCGGCAGCTGACAGGCCAATGCATTTTAGGGCCACAGCGAGAAAGTAGAGTGTCTAGTTAAGGGAAGAAATAGTGCCACTAGATTCTGCTGTTGGTCAGGCCCACCGGAATATTGTGGGCCAGTTCAGGGCGCCACATTTAAAAAGGTGTGGAGAAAGCTGGGCGTGTCCAAAGGAGGTGCCTAAAAGGGTGATGGGTCTGGAAACCATGTCCCTAGAGGAACGACTGAGGGAGCTGGGGATGTTTAGCGCCTGGGAGAAAAGATAGTTGAAGAGGTGATATGACTAGCCGCGTGTTAAATATTTGAAGAGGTGTCATATTGGAGGAGGGAGCAAGCTTGTTTTTCTGCGGCTCCGGGGCTAGGACCCGGAACAAGTGGATGGCAAGCTCGCGGAGGGAGGGGGGGGAGGTGTACGGAGAGTGGGGGAGGTTTCACCGCACAGTAGGAGGAGCGTTCCCGGTGTGGTAAGGGCGGGTCAGCAGTGGAACCACTCCTTCAGAGTGTAGGTGGGAGTCGCCTTCGTTGGGGTCGTTTAAGCAGAGGCTGGATGGGCCATCTGTCGGGGAGACTTTGATTTGGATTTCCTGGCAGGCAGGGGGTTGGACTGGATGGGCCCTTGCGGTCTCTTCTTCCACGCTGATGATTCCTTATGTTTTCAGCACAGTCAAGATGGGTCCCTCCAGGAGACAGGTTGAGTCTCCCTTCTTGGAATGCAATTGTGAATACTGTACTCCAAATCCAAAACTTGTTAAATGGGTGGATGAATGAGTAATGAGTACATTTGCTTTCTATTGTTCAATGTAGACAGCACTTGCGTTCACACAAAATTGTTTTAACTTGATGTCATGACAAATTACTTTTCGGCTATGCAGATACCGTGGAAGGAACCGTAAATGCATGTTAGGTTTAGACATAACAGTGTCGCCACAGTGGTGTGGTAAAATTGTGGTCGCTTGTATACAAAATGGACAAAAGCAAGGTTTGCATTTGTGGAATTTATATAGTTTTTTGGGAATATAGTTCTAGCTGTGGTTGCTTCATCGGAGGATAGAAGTCAGGATACAAAGGCGGACTGAATAGGTATTGCCAAATTGGCAAATAAATAAAACAAGGAAATGAGTTTAAAAATCTAAAATCCATCCAAAACACTGTCTGGGTCCCAAGCTTTTGGGAGAAGGGAAATTTTAGAAGTTTTTGTTATGTCAGGAGCTTTTTTTTCTTTAGTACGGCGATGTGAATACCCCACATCCTGGTTTTGTTGTTTTCATGACTATGTTTTTATCATGCTTGAGTCGCCTATATTGGGAGAAAGGTGGTAATAAGAAAATGAAATATAATAAAGTAAGGACAATCAACATCTATAGTTCGGTTTGTGGTCACAGAGTCAGCTACGCGATAAGATGGGAGTCGATGATTGCGTGGATGTATTCTGAAACACATGTCAAGGTCCAAGTTTTCATCCTAGTTTTATCCCGGGCCCTGATTCACATTGGTTTATTCACCAGCCGACAATTACAATCCCTGTTTGGAAACCCGGAAAAACCTTGAGATGATTATGCCAGGTTTAAGTGGGGGTTTTTTGGGCTAGCCCTTGCTTTGCAACTTAATCACGATGCGTTCAAAATACATATGGAACAGTAAATATTCAACCCCAGATTCCATGGGGGATTATGTTCTTTCACCCATCTGATAACCGCCCCTAACTGTGATAGGTTGTTCGAATGAGGAGGATGATGATGACAACGACAACATAAAGGAAAAATAAAAACTTGGATGTTACAGAGTGCAGATATTGAAACGGTCCAAGGATGGGATGCAGAGAACTAATGTCCCAGTTTGGTTTGGTTTACCCTTGGCCTGGTGAAATAACCCGTTTTAAGGATTGACAGGGGCAGATGGACATGGAACCTGTGGACTATGGCAAACATCTAGGAACTGCCTGTGTAGCTGGAAGCCAGTGGGCTTATGCTGGCTGGGGGATCTGGGAGCGGTAGCATTTCATATATGCAAAGATAAGTTTCAAAGCTTCGAATGGACAGATGCCTCAATCTGTATTTTATCGCCCCCTTTTGTTGTGTGCTTCAGTTGTTTCTGATTTATGGCAGACCCTAAGGCAAATCTATCTTGGGGGTTTTCTGTGGCATGTTTTCTGTCAGAGGGGGTTTGCTTTTTGGGCCATCCTGTGAGGGGCCCGAGAGAGTGTGATCTGTCCGGGTCAACCAGTGGGTTCCATGGGCCGGGGGCTGAGATTCGTCGAACCGGGGTCTCCAGGTCATGTCCAACACTCAAACCATAAACCACACTGGCTCCTACTGTGGCCCTACCACACATAATCCACTTCTGGGCCAAGGTTTTTTTTGTGTTCAGCAATACAATGGAGGTTGTGGAGAGAGAGAAGCCAGGTTGTTGTACTGAGATTGGAATCCTTCCTGTGAGTTTACTTTTATCACTAATGATCTACCAAGAGGATCATCTGCTAACAGTTTGCCCCCGTTAATTTGAAATCGTTGAACTGCAATGAGGAAGGAAACAACAAGAGCTTTCCGAGATGAGAGCGTATTGAGTCCAAAATCAAAACAGCTCTCTGGTTTTTCCTTTTGTCCGTAAACAACTTTGTTTATGCTGCAGTTACCACCCGCGATTGATATGGACTGTACAACTAAAAATGACCTGAAGGATAACAACTAACCTGTGGAAGGCCATTTAAATTCTGGAACGCCAGTATACATGGAAATACTGTGAAAAAATTTACAGGTGACCTCGGTAGCCTCCTTCGGTGACATCTGGCAAAGCCGGGGGTTTTGTGTGGTTGTGTGCCTTCAAGTCTCTTCTGTTAGGGTGGACCCTCAGGCAACCCTTCATGGGATTTCTTGACAAGAGTTGTGTTCAGTAGGAGGTTTGCATTCCTGTCTCTGAGCTGAGACAGGGTGACAATGTCTTCCTTCCCCAGCGCTGTCGTCTTACATTTGCAGGCTTCTGTCCAGGAGGAATTCCAAATGTCGTCCATTTTGAGAGACAAAGAAGCATGGATTTATATTGTATGTGAGTGTGTTTTAGCTCCATTTTGCTGGAACGGGCTACATTGTTACTTGCCTTGTCTCCGTTACGTTAAGACACTCATCACCCTCTGGAGGCCAGAGAGTGGGGACTTGCCAGGGTCACCCAGTAGGTTTCCATAGTTGGTTAGGATTGTGGGACTCTGTTCTGGCTGTTGCAAAGCACAGCTCCCTTCCAATTCATGGGGATCTGTTCTGGGACTCCGCCTGCAATTGGGAAATAAGTAAATTATTGGCATCCCATTGTTACAATGGGGGGTGCGCTCTTGCGCATGGGCATCATAATGTCCCTTCCAGCTGGCCAGCTCCGCAAAACTGTGGGACGTGATGGAAGATCGGAATTGGGAGGGATGTGTGTACTTTTGTGCGTTTGAATTGCAGTTGCAACAAGAGAAGAAACAGAGGACTGGAGGAAAGTGGGAGAAAAGGAAAGAAGGCCGGGACAGTTGAAAACAGCTGAAGATTGGGGCAAGAGAGAACCGAGTGGGACGCGGTGGCCTCCAAACTGGGGTTAATTGGTATTTCGTCCAACGACAGGAGATGTAGGGTAAAATCAAACAAAAAAGAACGGGAAAGTGTCGAATCTTCCAAGGACTCCCCCCTCACTCATCTGGTAAGGCCAAAGTTTAACTCCCCTCCCCCCCCCCCCCCAAGAAGCCTGTTTTGGTATTTTGTATTTTTTGGAGGCCTTACTAGGTGAGGGCAATAAAACATCCTTTACTTCCATGTTTGTGGATCGATGAAGCTAAGACTGTGGCTTGCATGCTCTGAACCATGGCCAATGTGGTCTTGCATCGTGTTATAAATTCACCCGGCAGATCTGTCCCCGCACCACATCCAACATGGCCAGGAAATTGTGTCTGAAAAAATGTAAATATTATCAAAAGGCAGACGGCTGGCAAATGTTTCCCACAGACCTTCATCTGGCCGGAGGATACAAGCGCAGAGCATACGGTTGGGAGTGAACCCGCTGCAGGGGGTCTGCTGCTGCCTCAATATCCTTGATGAGAGTTGTGGAAAATTACGTTTTGAACGACCAGTGCCAGAATGGGTCAGGAGGGGTGGATGCTGGGTTGGAGTCAAAAAGAACTGTGTCAAACTCTGCCCTTGTATATCTCACAGATATGCTTGGCAGTCCAGAAGCCTCTGTCAGTGCATCGCCCTCCAACATTTCACAGTGACAGGTTAGGTTCAAATGGGCAACATTGTTGAGTGAGGAGACACATGAGTGTTAGGAGAGATGAAGCAGTTTCCTTTGCCTGAGTTAGCGGGAAGGGTAGATTCCTCTCCTCTCCCCTGTTGTTGGGTTAACTAAGGTGCAAAGGTGGTGCTTTTGAGGAGTTTGCAGCAACTGGAGTAGTGAAGGCTAAGGGGAAAGTGGAAGGAGGAGAGGAAAGCGGAGACGTTTTTCAAGCCAGCAGCAAAGTGGGACAGCAAGGATGAACCAGGATGGTCCTTGGCCAAATTGGAGACATTGGGAGGGTAGCAGTAGATAGGCTAGTAGGGGTCTGTACTATGTAGTCAAGTACATTGTTTATGTATTTTTATGTATTTTTCTAAGAGCCCCTAGTTGTTGTAGAATAAGCCTGCTGGAAGAGATCGACAGTGGTCGACTGTGGCCCCTGAAGTTAAAAGAGCTTAAAGACAGTCTCTCGCGGCTTTTCAGTGATTTTGTGTGAAACTGGTGAATTTAAACATGAGGTTTACTGGTATACATCTGTTGTGTCCTTTTTAATTGATGTGTGTTTTTTAATAAATGTCTTGTTAAACTGATGTTGTTAATTGTTGTTCCCTGCTTGACGCCGTAGAGAGGGCAGGTGGAAGTAAATTATTATTATTATTATATTATTTGTATTTAAATCAGTGGGGGGGGGCCGCTGTTGATATCCACTGGGGGCTTGTTCCATCCGGACCCCCCATAGATACCAAATTCATGGATCGCTGCAGATCCCATTAAATGTGATGGCAGAGTAAAGGGGCAGCCTTACTAAATGGCAAATCAAGGTTGCATCTTTGGAATGTTGGTGTTTTTGTTACAAAATATTTTGTAAGCCGTAGATGCTTGTGATCCATGGATAAAGAATCCCTCTCTCTGTGTGTGTGTGTGTGGTGGTGTGGGGTGTGTGTGTGTGTAGGGAGGGCGGACTTTACTGTTTTCAAATTCCTGCCTTGTGCTCATCTCACATCATATTTTCCATGACGTTGCTGGAGATCCCGGAGCCCTCCATTAGTTGTCCCGTTGGCGTGGAGGACGGGTTGGGAGGTGGAGTTGCTCTATGACATGGCCTTTTCCGAGGTCCGCGCTGGCATGTTGTGTGATGGTGGGAAGGGGGGGATTCAGGTGGGGACGCCACCGTCATGGGTGACGCAGCAAGCATGCGGCGTGATCCTGAGTGCCGTGAAGTCTGTTTGGTCAGTATTGGGAAGGCAGATGTGGGGCTGGTCAATCTCCTGCAGCTGTGGGCCCTGGAGACGATGGGATCCAGATGTGGCGCCTGGGAGGGAGAAAGGATGGGAGACAGGCTCCTGCCAGGCTGGATGCGGAGATGCTTCTCTTCCCTCTCACCACTCCCCCTTGACGTCCTAGAGTGATACTGTGTGATAAAGACTTTGTTTGTCGCAACAAGCCAGACAAATAGGGAGACTGTCTCTCCTTCCCGGTTCCTTCCATCCTCCCCCCAGGTGTGAACAGAGGACAAGGTGTGTGGAGCCAGGAGTCCGCTGTTGCTGGAAGGCATGGAGAATCTGGTGGTTTTGAGATGATGAGAGGGCCAGCCATTTTGAGAAAATGTCCTTTTCAGAGGGGCTAGGGTCAATTTTTTAAATCATGATTTTTTTAAATGGGTATATTTGTGTAAAAATGTATTATAGGAGTGCTTTTTAATGGTTTGATAGTACAGTCCGGCCCTCCATATTTGTGGCTTTGACTTTCGCAGGTTTTGAGTTATTTGTGCTGGTTTTGATTATATGTTCTCTTAGGAATGCGCTAGGAATTGATCACTCTGTGAAGTGCCGGGCAACTATGGCATTGGTATAAACACTGATGTGATGAATGGATGATGATGATTGAGATGATGGAGGAGTGATGAGGTCCTCCAGTGCAACTCTGGCCAAAAGGTGACCATGAGCTATGCTGAAGAACCCTAGAATAGCCTAGAGAAAACACTTTTCTAGGCATCAGCAGGACCGCCAGCCTGATTCTATGATCAGAACGTCTGGCCCAATGGTTGACCGCAGAGGTTACGCTGGAAGACCTGAAAGATCCTGGAGAGGTGTTCTCGTCAGGGTAGAAAAATAGTGGTTCTTTTGTTTGTGGTTTTTTCCACACTCACGGGGGGGTCTTTCACCCGTTAACCCAGGATCGGAAGGACCACTGTAAGTGGTATTGTTAACCCTGTTGTTTGGTTTGTACGTGTTTTCTTTTTTAATTGTGGTTTGGTGTTTTAATGGTGGTTGTACCTCCCTGCCTCATCGCTCAAAGAAGGCAGCAAAGAAATAAATAGGTATTAATAAAAGAAGAGTAGTATTATATTTCTTTCTATGCTTATTATTTGACCGTTGCACCTAATGTCTTTAGCCACAGGGCCCCGGGTTTTAGCCTGGGTATGTGTGCTCTGTATGTGTGGTTTGTGGCCGTCCAGCGTTTTCCCACTTATGGGTGCTTGTCAAGGTGAATCGATCGGGGTTGTTTCTTAGCAAGATTGTGTTCAGAGGAGGGTTGTCATGGAACGTCCTCTGACTGAGGCTGAAAGAGTGTGATCGGCCCACAGTCATCCAGTGGGTTTTCAATTGCCAAGCTAGGAATCGAATCTTGGTCTCCAGAGTAATGAGTCCACAGTCAAACCAGTGGAAACAGTAGAAACAGTGCAGTTTGACACGACTTTAAGTTGTTGCTGCAGCTCCAGCCTATCGGAATCCTTGAATTGTGTCGTTTTTCCACAGGTCCTTAGCCGTCTCTGCCAAACGGTACAGGTGCTCTTCCCACAAACGATCCTCCGCCGGATTCGGTCGGGAGGGGAGCATGGGGCTTACAGTGGTGTCAACCTGGGCTTAGTTCTCGAATGTACGTGCACCGTGAATGGAAACATCCAATTCTGGATGCTGGAAACGAGGGAGGGCTTGGGGTGAGTGGTTTGGAAAGTGTGTAGGTGCCAGTCGTTCGTGTGTTGGTTTGTGTTGGGACATGACGTCGCGAGACCAGGGGTTTGGGATTTCCAGCTCAGCATGGAAACCCGCTGGCTAATCTCAGGCAAATCACGCTCTCCTCTCGCCTCAGAGGAAGGCAAACCGTCCCGTACAAATCCTTGCCAAGAAAACCTATGAAGGTTCACCTCGAGTCATATGGTCAAAAATATTATGTCCGTTCAAGTCTTTTTCTTACACACGGCAACCCATAAGGCAACCGATGCACGGGTTTGTCTGGGTTGAGAGTGTGTGGAGTCCACCAAGTTCACCCAGTGGGTTTCCATGGGTTTGTCTGGAAGGCACACACAACAACAAGATGGACAAAGATGCCGCCCCATTTGGTTGGTGGGTAATAGAAAAGAGAAACAGGTGGCCGGTCAGTTCGGTTTCCATGGATGAAGATTGAAGTCACTGGAACATCTGTTCCTCATTGCAGTCAGAGAGACGTCTGCTCGCCCCACTTTCCTTACTCCTTCTACGTCTCCTGCCTGGGATTTCGCTGTATTTTATTTATTTCCCCCCCCCCGCCCCCCCCCCTGAAAAAACCACCATGAATTTCTAGACGTAGAATGGAGAAAGTTTTTACATGGATGGGTGGGACCTGATCGAGGTCCCTTCCCACCTCTGCTTAGACTTTGTTGGCCATTCAGAGTTTATCAGGTCCCATTTACGGTCCCACATGGAACCAGCTGCATTTTGCATAAATGGGCTGGACAGGAGCCAGGCTCAGCTAAAACACTGATTTGGGGAAATAATCCATTAGGGCCTAAGAATGTCAGCCGTAACATGGAAAGAGCTTAGACGTGAATAATAAAAATAGTAGAAGTTTTAACTTGGTTTTAACTTGGTGGTAGAGGTGGTTGTTTGTTGGTGGTTGTTGTTCGTTGGCTAGGGTGGGGGTGAGGTCCCCTGTGAAAGTGGAAAAACCGCACAAATAATAACATATTATTATTGATTATTATTATTATTATTATTAGATGGTAAGCCTGAGGGCAGGGAACCAGCGGAATAACTATCTGTGGAGCGTTCTGGATGAGCCTTGAGGCTGAAGAGCAGGGGTAATAACATAAATAATACAATATAATAGTGTGATTTATGATCTCCCCTCCTCCCCCGTACAGGGACTCAAGGTGGCTAACAAATCCAAACAGCCCAAGTTAAAACACTTAAAACATGGCAAAATACAAGTTGAAAAAAGAATCAAACAATTCCCATCGAAGAAAAACAGACATTAGTTAGGATTAAAGTTTAAAATTTAAGTTTTACCAGAGAGAACACTCTGCTGAGGATATCTAGGTCCTCCAGCACAACTTCTATGGATCAACACTGCCAGAGGCGCACCATAGAATGGCGCTGGAGGGCCGTCAATGCCTGAGAAGTATTCTCTCTGGGCCTTCCAGCATGACCGCTGGCTGATGCTGACCAGCAGAGTCATGCTGGTGGACCTAGAGATGCCTAGGACTTTATGCACCGCACGTTTCCAAAAAGATGGGAGCAAGTGGGTGCTCGCCATGCATAATAGCTTAGTAGGTGAATGATTTTCACACAGATTCTACACTGCGTCTATTCACAAGGAAGATCATAATAAAAAGTGCCACTAGATTTTCTCTTTATTCATGTGGGTAATCATGAGATAATTGCGATATTGCAGAATGTTGTGTGAAAAAGTTGTGCTATTGCTGCTTGTTTACAGGAGCATCCTGCTATGCGCCGTTTTTCTTGTGTCCCATGTGAGAAGTCCTTAGAGAGAACAATGTAATCAATCCACAAATAATAAAATCAGCAAATGTCCAAAGCCACAATGTGGAGGGTCAACTTGTAGTATTATTATGGTATTATTATTTTGATTATTATTTTATTATATTATTATTTTCTTACACAGCTTGTTCCTATGGATTGAGGTTGGGCGAAAACACAGCTGAGGTTCAAGCCGCTGGCCTCTGGTACAAGTAATTTCCCCCTTCTCCTTCTCCGCCTCAGTGTTGCCTCAATAACCCACAAAAGAGAAAGGGGCATTAATTTGAAGTAACCTAACACACAAACCCATGTGCTGTTGCCCTCCTCCCTTTGTGGAAGCTGCAGCCCCCAGAACATTTAACAGAGACAAAAGTAAAAAAGCACACCAGGGCAGAAAGAAGTGAAGGGTCATATATAGTTGATTGAGTATATATATAGAGATATATATATATCAGTGACAGCCATTGCCCTGGGCTTGGAGTGAGAGAAGAACTGCTGGGCTGTGATCCCGCTTCCACACTGGCTGATGCCTTCTCCTTTGTGTCATGGTCTTTGAGATTGTAAGCAGGAAACTGGTCTAATCAACAATTTGTAAGCTCTCTGGAGACCATTTCTAAGAGTGGGGATAAGACTATATTAGCTTTACTGCTAATTAGCTGTACTGTGTGTTCACTCGAATGAGCTTTGGAATAGCGGTATATAAATAATACTAAATAAATAAGAAACAAAATATAAATAAATAAATAAACACACGTGAAAGGGTCGGGAATCGAGTGGTGCCGCAGTCTGAACATAAGTCAAGTGTGATGCAGGAGCTAAAAAACCCAATGTGATTCGTAGGCGTGCATCACTAGTATCTCTAGATCAAAGGGAGCAACATATCATCTGTTCTGCTTTGGTCATGGCCTCATCTGGTGCTGAGCACCACAATCTCAAAAGGATGTGAAAGCCTTGGAGTGGTGTCGAGGAGGGCGATCAAATGCGCTGGAAGGGTCTGAAACCATGCCCGATGAGGAAGGACTTGGGAGGCTGGGTATGGTTTATCCAGGAGAAGAGAAGGTTAAGAGTTTTATGGATAGCCCTGTTTAAATATTTGAAGGTGGTGTCACGTTGAGGATGTGAGGCAAACTTGGTTTTTTGCTGCTGTCCAGGACTAGAGAACATAGACAATAGATTCAATTACAGGAAAAGAGATTACCCTCACCATTAGTAAGAACTTGGTAGCAAGAGCAGTGTGGACTGGGAAACGACGCTTCGCTCAGAGAGGTCTTTGCATGGTCTTTAAACAAGGCGTGGGTGGGCCGTACTGTCAGGGTCTCGATTGGTGAGTTCCTGCATGGGCAGGGGGTTGGACCGATGGCCCTTGCAGTCTTGTTCCGACTCTATTGATTGCTATGATTCCTAAACAATAACAGCAGGCACTGGGCATATGGGAGAAAGGCATTCCAATCCTGATGCTCATGTGCTTTGATTTTATGTTCCTGCATGTCAGTGGGTTGGACTGGATGGCCCTTGGAGATTCTTCAAACACTAGGATCTTATAATTATGCTCCATTAAGATCAGCATGCTGAAACGAAACAGTTTTTATTTTCTGATTGAACAGCAATGAGGGAGGCCTCCTGGCCTCCTTCAAGAAGGCAAGTTCCAAAGTCTGGGAGCAGCCATTGAGTAGATCCTGAAAAGATGCCTTCAGTGGCAGCTGGTTGTGATAATGTCAAGTGAATCTGTTCCAGATTTTATTGGGAACTTTAAATGAGGAATCCCAGGTGCTGATCCTTATAACCCCCCCCAAAACCCCCACCTTATATGATTCATTTAATACATATTTATCACTGCACTACAATGGAAGCCGTAAATTGTTACTGGATGTCTTGCAAGAGGTTGGAAGTGCTGATGTGCCTTTTGTTGAGACTGCTTTGGAAGCCTTCCAGTCCTCACTGAAGAATGGAGTAAAAATGCTTCCTATAAATAAATGAGTCAACGCCTAAGATCGCCGGATGACACCCAATTACTTAAGATCATGAAATCTGCATAGCAGACTGCGGTGATCTCTGGAAGACATTGTTCCAAACTTGGATACATTATAAATCTAGATTTGATCTAGATCTAACCATGAGGTATACTTAACCCACTGAAACCTATGGGACTTAATACTGGAGAGGACTCCTGTCCTCTTAATGGATGAGTAGCCAGCATGGTGTAGTGGTTTTAGCACTGGACTACGACTCTGGAGGCCAGGATTCAAATCCCCTCTTGGCCAGAAAACCCTGTGGTAGGATCACCATAATTTGGAAATAACTTCAAGGCACATAGCAAAGGGAGAGTCAGCATGGTGTTGTGGTTTGAATGCTAGACTAGGATTCTGGGAGACCAGGGTTCAAATCCCTATTCAACCACAGAAACCCACTGGTGAGACACACACTCTTAGCCTCAAAGACAGGTAATGTAAAACGCCCTCTGAATAAATCTTGTAAAGAAAGCCCTGTGATAGGTACACCTTAGTGTTGCCATAAGTCGGAAATGAGTCGAAGGCACATAACAGCAGCAGTTGTTGGGTACCCTAAAGGCACTAGATATTGCCTGATCTTGGAAGCAAAGCAAGGTCAGCCTTGGTGAGTTCTTGGATGGGAGACCACCAAAAAATGCCAGATGCTGTAAAATGTAAGGTATATTTCAAAAGAAAGAACTGGCAAAAACATCTGAGGATTCCTTGTATTTTCAGCAAGCGTTATTAATGCCTGGTTGCAACATGCAACACTTGCTGAAATTTCTTCTACACAATCAGACTTTCTGTAAGAAGGATGTTGACAAGCTGGAGCATGTCCAGAGGAGGGTGATCAAAATAGTGAAAAGTCTAGAAACCATCAAGCCCTATAAGGAGCGACTTAGGGAGCTGTGTATGT